>NW_018744886.1:0-33834 GCF_001683475.1 Chenopodium quinoa
GTCAAATACATTCTACAAAGCTAGTTGAATCAAATGAAAGTCTGGCACATTCAAACAAAGCTATTTGAATCAAATGAAAGTCAAATACATTCTACAAAGCTAATTGAATCAAATGAAAGTCAAACACATTTAAATAAAGCTATTTCAATCAAATGAAAGTCAAATACATTCTAAAAAGCTAATTGAATCAAATGTAAGTCAAACACATTCAAACAAAGCTATTTGAATCAAATGAGAGTCAAATAAATTTAAAACAAAGCTAATTAAATCAAATAAAAGTAAAATACATTCTACAAAGCTAATTGAATCAAATGAAAGTCAAACACATTCAAACAAAGCCTTTTAAATCAAATGAAAGTAAAAACACATTCAAAAAAAGCTTTTTAATTTAAATGAAAGTCAAACACATTCAAACAAGCTATATAAATCAAATGAAAGTGAAAAGCATTCTACAAAGCAAATTGAATTAAATGAAATTCAAACACATTCAAACAAAGCTATTTGAATCAAATGACAGTCAAACACATTCTACAAAGCTAAATTGAATCAATTGAAAGTCAAACACATTCAAACAAAGCTATTTGAATCAAATGAAAGTCAAATACATTCTACAAAGCTAATTGAATCAAATGAAAGTCAAACACATTTCAAACAAATTCTTTTAAATCAAATGAAAGTCAAACACATTCAAAAAAAAGCTTTTTAATTTAAATGAAAGTCAAACACATTCAAACAAAGCTATATAAATCAAATGAAAGTGAAATGCATTCTACAAAGCAAATTGAATTAAATAAAATTCAAACACATTCAAACAAAGCTATTTTGAATCAAATGACAGTAAAATACATTCTACAAAGCTAATTGAATCAATTGAAAGTCAAAACACATTCAAACAAAGCTATTTGAATCAAATGAAAGTCAAATACATTCTACAAAGCCAATTGAATCAAATGAAAGTCAAAAACATTCAAACAAAGCTAATTGAATCAAATGAAAGTCAAACACATTCAAACAAAGCCTTTTAAATCAAATGAAAGTCAAACACATTCAAAAAAAGCTTTTTAATTTAAATGAAAGTCAAACACATTCAAACAAAGCTATATAAATCAAATGAAAGTGAAATGCATTCTACAAAGCAAATTGATCTAAATGAAATTCAAACACATTCAAACAAAGCTATTTGAATCAAATAATAGTCAAACACATTCTACAAAGCTAATTGAATCAATTGAAAGTCAAACACATTCAAACAAAGCTATTTGAATCAAATGAAAGTCAAATACATTCTACAAAGCTAATTGAATCAAATGAAAGTCAAACACATTCAAACAAAGCTATTTGAATCAAATGATAGTCAAATAAATTCAAACAAAGCTAATTAAATCAAATAAAAGTCAAACACATTCAAACAAAGCTATTTGAATCAAATGAAAGTCAAACACATTCAAACAAAGCCTTTTAAATCAAATGAAAGTCTAACACATTCAAACAAAGCCTTTTAAATCAAATGAAAGTCAAACACATTCAAAAAAAGCTTTTTAATTAAAATGAAAGTCAAACACATTCAAACAAAGCTATATAAATCAAATGAAAGTGAAATGCATTCTACAAAGCAAATTGAATTAAATGAAATTCAAACACATTCAAACAAAGCTATTTGAATCAAATGATAGTCAAATACATTCTACAAAGCTAATTGAATCAATTGAAAGTCAAACACATTCTAACAAAGCTATTCGAATCAAATGAAAGTCAAATACATTCTACAAAGCTAATTGAATCAAATGAAAGTCAAACACATTCAAACAAAGCTAATTGAATCAAATGAAAGTCAAACACATTCAAACAAAGCTAATTGAATTAACTGAAAGTCAAATACATTCAACAAAGCGAATTGAATCAAATGAAAGTCAAACACATTCAAACAAAGCTAATTGAATCAAATGAAAGTCAAACACATTCAAACAAAGATGTCGTATTAAATGAAAGTCAAATACATTCTACAAAGCTAATTGAATCAAAAGAAAGTCAAACACATTCAAATAAAGCTATTTGAATCAAATGTAAGTCAAATACATTCTACAAAGCTAATTGAATCAAATGAAAGTCAAACACATTTAAACAAAGCTATTTGAATCAAATGAAAGTCAAATACATTCTACAAAGCTATTTGAATTAAATGAAAGTCAAACACATTCAAACAAAGCTATTTGAATCAAATGAAAGTCAAATACATTCTACAAAGCTAATTGAATCAAATGAAAGTCAAACACATTCAAACAAAGTTATTTGATTCAAATTAAATACATTCTACAAAGCTAATTGAATTAAATGAAAGTCAAACACATTCAAGCAAAGCTAAATGAATCGAATGAAAGTCAAACACTTTCAAACAAAGCTAATTGAATCAAATGAAAGTCAAATACATTCTACAAAGCTAATTGAATCAAGTGAAAGTCAAACACTTTCAAACAATGCTACTTGAATCAAATGAAAGTCAAATACATTCTACAAAGCTAATTGAATTAAATGAAAGTCAAACACATTCAAACAAAGCTATTTGAATCAAATGAAAGTCAAACACCTTCAAACAAAGCTATTTGAATCAAATGAGAGTCAAATACATTCAAACAAAGCTAATTAAATCAAATAAAAGTCAAATACATTCTACAAAGGTAATTGAATCAAATGAAAGTCAAACACATTCAAACAAAGCTAATTTAATCAAATGAAAGTCAAACACATTCAAACAAAGCTATTTTAATTAAATGAATGTCAAATACATTCTACAAAGCTAGTTGAATCAAATGAAAGTCAGGCACATTCAAACAAAGCTATTTGAATCAAATGAAAGTCAAATACATTCTACAAAGCTAATTGAATCAAATGAAAGTCAAACACATTTAAATAAAGCTATTTCAATCAAATGAAAGTCAAATACATTCTACAAAGCTAATTGAAACAAATGTAAGTCAAACACATTCAAACAAAGCTATTTGAATCAAATGAGAGTCAAATAAATTTAAACAAAGCTAATTAAATCATATAATAGTAAAATACATTCTACAAAGCTAATTGAATCAAATGAAAGTCAAACACATTCAAACAAAGCCTTTTAAATCAAATGAAAGTCAAACACATTCAAAAAAAGCTTTTTAATTTAAATGAAAGTCAAACACATTCAAACAAAGCTATATAAATCAAATGAAAGTGAAATGCATTCTACAAAGCAAATTGAATTAAATGAAATTCAAACACATTCAAACAAAGCTATTTGAATCAAATGACAGTCAAACACATTCTACAAAGCTAATTGAATCAATTGAAGTCAAACACATTCAAACAAAGCTATTTGAATCAAATGAAAGTCAAATACATTCTACAAAGCGAATTGAATCAAATGAAAGTCAAACACATTCAAACAAAGTCTTTTAAATCAAATGAAAGTCAAACACATTCAAAAAAAGCTTTTTAATTTAAATGAAAGTCAAACACATTCAAACAAAGCTATATAAATCAAATGAAAGTGAAATGCATTCTACAAAGCAAATTGAATTAAATAAAATTCAAACACAGTCAAACAAAGCTATTTGAATCAAATGACAGTAAAATACATTCTACAAAGCTAATTGAATCAATTGAAAGTCAAACACATTCAAACAAAGCTATTTGAATCAAATGAAAGTCAAAACACATTCAAACAAAGCTAATTGAATCAAATGAGAGTCAAATACATTAAAACAAAGCTAATTAAATCAAATAAAAGTCTAATACATTCTACAAAGCTAATTGAATTAAATTAAAGTCAAACACATTCAAACAAAGCTAATTGAATCAAATGAAAGTCAAACACATTCAAACAAAGATTTCAAATCAAATGAAAGTCAAATACATTCTACAAAGCTAATTGAATCAAATGAAAGTCAAACACATTTAAATAAAGCTATTTCAATCAAATGAAAGTCAAATACATTCTACAAAGCTAATTGAATCAAATGTAAGTCAAACACATTCAAATAAAGCTATTTGAATCAAATGAAAGTCAAATGCATTCTACAAAGCTAATTGAATCAAATGAAAGTCAAACACATTCAAACAAAGCTGTTTGAATCAAATGAGAGTCAAATGAATTCAAACAAAGCTAATTAAATCAAATAAAAGTAAAATACATTCTACAAAGCTAATTGAATCAAATGAAAGTCAAACACATTCAAACAAAGCCTTTTAAATCAAATGAAAGTCAAACACATTCAAAAAAAGCTTTTTAATTTAAATGAAAGTCAAACACATTCAAACAAAGCTATATAAATCAAATGAAAGTGAAATGCATTCTACAAAGCAAATTGAATTAAATGAAATTCAAACACATTCAAACAAAGCTATTTGAATCAAATGACAGTCAAACACATTCTACAAAGCTAATTGAATCAATTGAAAGTCAAACACATTCAAACAAAGCTATTTGAATCAAATGAAAGTCAAATACATTCTACAAAGCTAATTGAATCAAATGAAAGTCAAACACATTCAAACAAAGTCTTTTAAATCAAATGAAAGTAAAAAACATTCAAAAAAGCTTTTTAATTTAAATGAAATTCAAACACATTCAAACAAAGCTATATAAATCAAATGAAAGTGAAATGCATTCTACAAAGCAAATTGAATTAAATGAAATTCAAACACATTCAAACAAATCTATTTGAATCAAATGACAGTAAAATACATTCTACAAAGCTAATTGAATCAATTGAAAGTCAAACACATTCAAACAAAGCTATTTTAATTAAATGAATGTCAAATACATTCTACAAAGCTAATTGAATCAAATGAAAGTCAAACACATTCAAACAAAGCTATTTGAAGAAAATGAAAGTCAAATACATTCTACAATGCAAATTGAAACAAATGAAAGTCAAACACAGTCAAACAAAGTTATTTGACTAAAATGAAAGTCAAATACATTCTACAAAGCTAATTGAATCAAATGAAAGTCAAACACATTCAAATAAAGCTATTTGAATCAAATGAAAGTCAAATACGTTCTACAATGCTAATTGTATCAAATGAAAGTCAAACGCAATCAAATAAAGCTATTTGAGTCAAATGAAAGTCAAACACATTCAAACAAAGTTGTTTAAATTAAATGAAAGTGAAATGTATTCTACAAAGCTAATTGAATCAAATGAATGTTAAACGCATTCAAACAAAGCTATTTGAATCAAATGAGAGTCAAATACATTCTACAAAGCTAATTGAATCAAATGAAAGTCAGACACATTCAAACAAAGCTAATTGAATCAAATGAAAGTCAAATACATTCAACAAAGCTAATTAAATCAAATGAAAGTCAAACACATTCAAACAAAGCTAATTGAATCAAATGAAAGACAAACATATTCAAACAAAGCTATTTGAATCAAATGAAAGTCAAACACTTTCAAACAAAGCTATTTGAATCAAATGAGAGTCAAATACATTAAAACAAAGCTAATTAAATCAAATAAAAGTCTAATACATTCTACAAAGCTAATTGAATTAAATTAAAGTCAAACACATTCAAACAAAGCTAATTGAATCAAATGAAAGTCAAACACATTCAAACAAAGATTTCGAATCAAATGAAAGTCAAATACATTCTACAAAGCTAATTGAATCAAATGAAAGTCAAACACATTTAAATAAAGCTATTTCAATCAAATGAAAGTCAAATACATTCTACAAAGCTAATTGAATCAAATGTAAGTCAAACACATTCAAATAAAGCTATTTGAATCAAATGAAAGTCAAATGCATTCTACAAAGCTAATTGAATCAAATGAAAGTCAAACACATTCAAACAAAGCTGTTTGAATCAAATGAGAGTCAAGTGAATTCAAACAAAGCTAATTAAATCAAATAAAAGTAAAATACATTCTACAAAGCTAATTAAATCAAATGAAAGTCAAACACATTCAAACAAAGCCTTTTAAATCAAATGAAAGTCAAACACATTCAAAAAAAGCTTTTTAATTTAAATGAAAGTCAAACACATTCAAACAAAGCTATATAAATCAAATGAAAGTGAAATGCATTCTACAAAGCAAATTGAATTAAATGAAATTCAAACACATTCAAACAAAGCTATTTGAATCAAATGACAGTCAAACACATTCTACAAAGCTAATTAAATCAATTGAAAGTCAAACACATTCAAACAAAGCTATTTGAATCAAATGAAAGTCAAATACATTCTACAAAGCGAATTGAATCAAATGAAAGTCAAACACATTCAAACAAAGTCTTTTAAATCAAATGAAAGTCAAACACATTCAAAAAAAGCTTTTTAATTTAAATGAAAGTCAAACACATTCAAACAAAGCTATATAAATCAAATGAAAGTGAAATGCATTCTACAAAGCAAATTGAATTAAATAAAATTCAAACACAGTCAAACAAAGCTATTTGAATCAAATGACAGTAAAATACATTCTACAAAGCTAATTGAATCAATTGAAAGTCAAACACATTCAAACAAAGCTATTTGAATCAAATGAAAGTCAAACACATTCAAACAAAGCTAATTGAATCAAATGAGAGTCAAATACATTAAAACAAAGCTAATTAAATCAAATAAAAGTCTAATACATTCTACAAAGCTAATTGAATTAAATTAAAGTCAAACACATTCAAACAAAGCTAATTGAATCAAATGAAAGTCAAACACATTCAAACAAAGATTTCAAATCAAATGAAAGTCAAATACATTCTACAAAGCTAATTGAATCAAATGAAAGTCAAACACATTTAAATAAAGCTATTTCAATCAAATGAAAGTCAAATACATTCTACAAAGCTAATTGAATCAAATGTAAGTCAAACACATTCAAATAAAGCTATTTGAATCAAATGAAAGTCAAATGCATTCTACAAAGCTAATTGAATCAAATGAAAGTCAAACACATTCAAACAAAGCTGTTTGAATCAAATGAGAGTCAAATGAATTCAAACAAAGCTAATTAAATCAAATAAAAGTAAAATACATTCTACAAAGCTAATTGAATCAAATGAAAGTCAAACACATTCAAACAAAGCCTTTTAAATCAAATGAAAGTCAAACACATTCAAAAAAAGCTTTTTAATTTAAATGAAAGTCAAACATATTCAAACAAAGCTATATAAATCAAATGAAAGTGAAATGCATTCTACAAAGCAAATTGAATTAAATGAAATTCAAACACATTCAAACAAAGCTATTTGAATCAAATGACAGTCAAACACATTCTACAAAGCTAATTGAATCAATTGAAAGTCAAACACATTCAAACAAAGCTATTTGAATCAAATGAAAGTCAAATACATTCTACAAAGCTAATTGAATCAAATGAAAGTCAAACACATTCAAACAAAGTCTTTTAAATCAAATGAAAGTCAAACACATTCAAAAAAAGCTTTTTAATATAAATGAAATTCAAACACATTCAAACAAAGCTATATAAATCAAATGAAAGTGAAATGCATTCTACAAAGCAAATTGAATTAAATGAAATTCAAACACATTCAAACAAATCTATTTGAATCAAATGACAGTAAAATACATTCTACAAAGCTAATTGAATCAATTGAAAGTCAAACACATTCAAACAAAGCTATTTTAATTAAATGAATGTCAAATACATTCTACAAAGCTAATTGAATCAAATGAAAGTCAAACACATTCAAACAAAGCTATTTGAAGAAAATGAAAGTCAAATACATTCTACAATGCAAATTGAAACAAATGAAAGTCAAACACAGTCAAACAAAGTTATTTGACTAAAATGAAAGTCAAATACATTCTACAAAGCTAATTGAATCAAATGAAAGTCAAACACATTCAAATAAAGCTATTTGAATCAAATGAAAGTCAAATACGTTCTACAATGCTAATTGTATCAAATGAAAGTCAAACGCAATCAAATAAAGCTATTTGAGTCAAATGAAAGTCAAACACATTCAAACAAAGTTGTTTAAATTAAATGAAAGTGAAATGTATTCTACAAAGCTAATTGAATCAAATGAATGTTAAACGCATTCAAACAAAGCTATTTGAATCAAATGAGAGTCAAATACATTCTACAAAGCTAATTGAATCAAATGAAAGTCAGACACATTCAAACAAAGCTAATTGAATCAAATGAAAGTCAAATACATTCAACAAAGCTAATTAAATCAAATGAAAGTCAAACACATTCAAACAAAGCTAATTGAATCAAATGAAAGACAAACATATTCAAACAAAGCTATTTGAATCAAATGAAAGTCAAACACATTCAAACAAAGCTATTTGAATCAAATGAGAGTCAAATACATTAAAACAAAGCTAATTAAATCAAATAAAAGTCTAATACATTCTACAAAGCTAATTGAATTAAATTAAAGTCAAACACATTCAAACAAAGCTAATTGAATCAAATGAAAGTCAAACACATTCAAACAAAGATTTCGAATCAAATGAAAGTCAAATACATTCTACAAAGCTAATTGAATCAAATGAAAGTCAAACACATTTAAATAAAGCTATTTCAATCAAATGAAAGTCAAATACATTCTACAAAGCTAATTGAATCAAATGTAAGTCAAACACATTCAAATAAAGCTATTTGAATCAAATGAAATTCAAATGCATTCTACAAAGCTAATTGAATCAAATGAAAGTCAAACACATTCAAACAAAGCTGTTTGAATCAAATGAGAGTCAAATGAATTCAAACAAAGCTAATTAAATCAAATAAAAGTAAAATACATTCTACAAAGCTAATTGAATCAAATGAAAGTCAAACACATTCAAACAAAGCCTTTTAAATCAAATGAAAGTCAAACACATTCAAAAAAAGCTTTTTAATTTAAATGAAAGTCAAACACATTCAAACAAAGCTATATAAATCAAATGAAAGTGAAATGCATTCTACAAAGCAAATTGAATTTAATGAAATTCAAACACATTCAAACAAAGCTATTTGAATCAAATGACAGTCAAACACATTCTACAAAGCTAATTGAATCAATTGAAAGTCAAACACATTCAAACAAAGCTATTTGAATCAAATGAAAGTCAAATACATTCTACAAAGCTAATTGAATCAAATGAAAGTCAAACACATTCAAACAAAGTCTTTTAAATCAAATGAAAGTCAAACACATTCAAAAAAAGCTTTTTAATTTAAATGAAAGTCAAACACATTCAAACAAAGTTATATAAATCAAATGAAAGTGAAATGCATTATACAAAGCAAATTGAATTAAATGAAATTCAAACACATTCAAACAAAGCTATTTGAATCAAATGACAGTAAAATACATTCTACAAAGCTAATTGAATCAATTGAAAGTCAAACACATTCAAACAAAGCTATTTGAATCAAATGAAAGTCAAATACATTCTACAAAGCTAATTGAATCAAATGAAAGTCAAACACATTCAAACAAAGCTAATTGAATCAAATGAAAGTCAAACACATTCAAACAAAGCCTTTTAAATCAAATGAAAGTCAAACACATTCAAAAAATGCTTTTTAATTTAAATGAAAGTCAAACACATTCAAACAAAGCTATATAAATCAAATGAAAGTGAAATGCATTCTACAAAGCAAATTGATCTAAATGAAATTCAAACACATTCAAACAAAGCTATTTGAATCAAATAACAGTCAAACACATTCTACAAAGCTAATTGAATCAAATGAAAGTCAAACACATTCAAACAAAGCTATTTGAATCAAATGAAAGTCAAATACATTCTACAAAGCTAATTGAATCAAATGAAAGTCAAACACATTCAAACAAAGCTATTTGAATCAAATGATAGTCAAATAAATTCAAACAAAGCTAATTAAATAAAATAAAAGTAAAATACATTCTACAAAGCTAATTGCATCAAATGAAAGTCAAACACATTCAAACAAAGCCTTTTAAATCAAATGAAAGTCTAACACATTCAAACAAAGCCTTTTAAATCAAATGAAAGTCAAACACATTCAAAAAAAGCTTTTTAATTTAAATGAAAGTCAAACACATTCAAACAAAGCTATATAAATCAAATGAAAGTGAAATGCATTCTACAAAGCAAATTGAATTAAATGAAATTCAAACACATTCAAACAAACCTATTTGAATCAAATGATAGTCAAATACATTCTACAAAGCTAATTGAATCAATTGAAAGTCAAACACATTCTAACAAAGCTATTTGAATCAAATGAAAGTCAAATACATTCTACAAAGCCAATTGAATCAAATGAAAGTCAAACACATTCAAACAAAGCTAATTGAATCAAATGAAAGTCAAACACATTCAAACAAAGCTATTTTAATTAAATGAATGTCCAATACATTCTACAAAGCTAATTGAAACAAATGAAAGTCAAACACATTCAAACAAAGCTATTTGAAGAAAATGAAAGTCAAATACATTCTACAATGCAAATTGAAACAAATGAAAGTCAAATACAGTCAAACAAAGTTATTTGACTCAAATGAAAGTCAAATACATTCTACAAAGCTAATTGAATCAAATGAAAGTCAAACACATTTAAATAAAGCTATTTGAATCAAATGAAAGTCAAATACGTTCTACAAAGCTAATTGTATCAAATGAAAGTCAAACGCAATCAAATAAAGCTATTTGAGTCAAATGAAAGTCAAACACATTCAAACAAAGTTGTTTAAATTAAATGAAAGTGAAATGTGTTCTACAAAGCTAATTGAATCAAATGAATGTTAAACGCATTCAAACAAAATTATTTGAATCAAATGAGAGTCAAATACATTCTACAAAGCTAATTGAATCAAATGAAAGTCAGACACATTCAAACAAAGCTAATTGAATCAAATGAAAGTCAAGTACATTCAACAAAGCTAATTGAATCAAATGAAAGTCAAACACATTCAAACAAAGCTAATTGAATCAAATGAAAGTCAAACACATTCAAACAAAGCTATTTGAATCAAATGAAAGTCAAACACATTCAAACAAAGCTATTTGAATCAAATGAGAGTCAAATACATTAAAACAAAGCTAATTAAATCAAATAAAAGTCTAATACATTCTACAAAGCTAATTGAATTAAATTAAAGTCAAACACATTCAAACAAAGCTAATTGAATCAAATGAAAGTCAAACACATTCAATCAAAGATTTCGAATCAAATGAAAGTCAAATACATTCTACAAAGCTAATTGAATCAAATGAAATTCAAACACATTTAAATAAAGCTATTTCAATCAAATGAAAGTCAAATACATTCTACAAAGCTAATTGAATCAAATGTAAGTCAAACACATTCAAACAAAGCTATTTGAATCAAATGAGAGTCAAATAAATTTAAACAAAGCTAATTAAATCAATAAAAGTAAAATACATTCTACAAAGCTAATTGAATCAAATGAAAGTCAAACACATTCAAATAAAGCCTTTTAAATCAAATGAAAGTTAAACACATTCAAAAAAAGCTTTTTAATTTAAATGAAAGTCAAACACATTCAAACAAAGCTATATAAATCAAATGAAAGTGAAATGCATTCTACAAAGCAAATTGAATTAAATGAAATTCAAACACATTCAAACAAAGCTATTTGAATCAAATGACAGTCAAACACATTCTACAAAGCTAATTGAATCAATTGAAAGTCAAACACATTCAAACAAAGCTATTTGAATCAAATGAAAGTCAAATACATTCTACAAAGCTAATTGAATCAAATGAAAGTCAAACACATTCAAACAAAGTCTTTTAAATCAAATGAAAGTCAAACACATTCAAAAAAAGCTTTTTAATTTAAATGAAAGTCAAACACATTGAAACAAAGCTATATAAATCAAATGAAAGTGAAATGCATTCTACAAAGCAAATTGAATTAAATGAAATTCAAACACATTCAAACAAAGCTATTTGAATCAAATGACAGTAAAATACATTCTACAAAGCTAATTGAATCAATTGAAAGTCAAACACATTCAAACAAAGCTATTTGAATCAAATGAAAGTCAAATACATTCTACAAAGCTAATTGAATCAAATGAAAGTCAAACACATTCAAACAAAGCTAATTGAATCAAATGAAAGTCAAACACATTCAAACAAAGCCTTTTAAATCAAATGAAAGTCAAACACATTCAAAAAAATGCTTTTTAATTTAAATGAAAGTCAAACACATTCAAACAAAGCTATATAAATCAAATGAAAGTGAAATGCATTCTACAAAGCAAATTGATCTAAATGAAATTCAAACACATTCAAACAAAGCTATTTGAATCAAATAACAGTCAAACACATTCTACAAAGCTAATTCAATCAATTGAAAGTCAAACACATTCAAACAAAGCTATTTGAATCAAATGAAAGTCAAATACATTCTACAAAGCTAATAGAATTAAATGAAAGTCAAACACATTCAAACAAAGCTATTTGAATCAAATGATAGTCAAATAAATTCAAACAAAGCTAATTAAATAAAATAAAAGTAAAATACATTCTACAAAGCTAATTGCATCAAATGAAAGTCAAACACATTCAAACAAAGCCTATTAAATCAAATGAAAGTCTAACACATTCAAACAAAGCCTTTTAAATCAAATGAAAGTCAAACACATTCAAAAAAAGCTTTTTAATTTAAATGAAAGTCAAACACATTCAAACAAAGCTATATAAATCAAATGAAAGTGAAATGCATTCTACAAAGCAAATTGAATTAAATGAAATTCAAACACATTCAAACAAACCTATTTGAATCAAATGATAGTCAAATACATTCTACAAAGCTAATTGAATCAATTGAAAGTCAAACACATTCTAACAAAGCTATTTGAATCAAATGAAAGTCAAATACATTCTACAAAGCTAATTGAATCAAATGAAAGTCAAACACATTCAAACAAATCTAATTGAATCAAATGAAAGTCAAACACATTCAAACAAAGCTATTTTAATTAAATGAATGTCAAATACATTCTACAAAGCTAATTGAAACAAATGAAAGTCAAACACATTCAAACAAAGCTATTTGAAGAAAATGAAAGTCAAATACATTCTACAATGCAAATTGAAACAAATGAAAGTCAAACACAGTCAAACAAAGTTATTTGACTCAAATGAAAGTCAAATACATTATACAAAGCTAATTGAATCAAATGAAAGTCAAACACATTTAAATAAAGCTATTTGAATCAAATGAAAGTCAAATACGTTCTACAAAGCTAATTGTATCAAATGAAAGTCAAACACAATCAAATAAAGCTATTTGAGTCAAATGAAAGTCAAACACATTCAAACAAAGTTGTTTAAATTAAATGAAAGTGAAATGTGTTCTACAAAGCTAATTGAATCAAATGAATGTTAAACGCATTCAAACAAAGTTATTTGAATCAAAATGAGAGTCAAATACATTCTACAAAGCTAATTGAATCAAATGAAAGTCAGACACATTCAAACAAAGCTAATTGAATCAAATGAAAGTCAAATACATTCAACAAAGCTAATTGAATCAAATGAAAGTCAAACACATTCAAACAAAGCTAATTGAATCAAATGAAAGTCAAACACATTCAAACAAAGCTATTTGAATCAAATGAAAGTCAAACACATTCAAACAAAGCTATTTGAATCAAATGAGAGTCAAATACATTAAAACAAAGCTAATTAAATCAAATAAAAAGTCTAATACATTCTACAAAGCTAATTGAATTAAAATAAAGTCAAACACATTCAAACAAAGCTAATTGAATCAAATGAAAGTCAAACACATTCAATCAAAGATTTCTAATCAAATGAAAGTCAAATACATTCTACAAAGCTAATTGAATCAAATGAAATTCAAACACGTTTAAATAAAGCTATTTCAATCAAATGAAAGTCAAATACATTCTACAAAGCTAATTGAATCAAATGTAAGTCAAACACATTCAAACAAAGCTATTTGAATCAAATGAGAGTCAAATAAATTTAAACAAAGCTAATTAAATCAAATAAAAGTAAAATACATTCTACAAAGCTAATTGAATCAAATGAAAGTCAAACACATTCAAATAAAGCCTTTTAAATCAACTGAAAGTTAAACACATTCAAAAAAAGCTTTTTAATTTAAATGAAAGTCAAACACATTCAAATAAAGCTATATAACTCAAATGAAAGTGAAATGCATTCTACAAAGCAAATTGAATTAAATGAAATTCAAACACATTCAAACAAAGCTATTTGAATCAAATGACAGTCAAACACATTCTACAAAGCTAATTGAATCAATTGAAAGTCAAACACATTCAAACAAAGCTATTTGAATCAAATGAAAGTCAAATACATTCTACAAAGCTAATTGAATCAAATGAAAGTCAAACACATTCAAACAAAGTCTTTTAAATCAAATGAGAGTCAAACACATTCAAAAAAAGCTTTTTAATTTAAATGAAAGTCAAACACATTCAAACAAAGCTATATAAATCAAATGAAAGTGAAATGCATTCTACAAAGCAAATTGAATTAAATGAAATTCAAACACATTCAAACAAGCTATTTGAATCAAATGACAGTAAAATACATTCTACAAAGCTAATTGAATCAATTGAAAGTCAAACCACATTCAAACAAAGCTATTTGAATCAAATGAAAGTCAAATACGTTCTACAAAGTTAATTGTATCAAATGAAAGTCAAACGCAATCAAATAAAGCTATTTGAGTCAAATGAAAGTCAAACACATTCAAACAAAGTTGTTTTAAATTAAATGAAAGTGAATTGTGTTCTACAAAGCTAATTGAATCAAATGAATGTTAAACGCATTCAAACAAAGTTATTTGAATCAAATGAGAGTCAAATACATTCTACAAAGCTAATTGAATCAAATGAAAGTCAGACACATTCAAACAAAGCTAATTGAATCAAATGAAAGTCAAATACATTCAACAAAGCTAATTGAATCAAATTAAAGTCTAACACATTCAAACAAAGCTAATTGAATCAAATGAAAGTCAAACACATTCAAAACAAAGCTATTTGAATCAAATGAAAGTCAAACACATTCAAACAAAGCTATTTGAATCAAATGAGAGTCAAATACATTAAAACAAAGCTAATTAAATCAAATAAAAGTCTAATACATTCTACAAAGCTAATTGAATTAAATTAAAGTCAAACACATTCAAACAAAGCTAATTGAATCAAATGAAAGTCAAACACATTCAATCAAAGATTTCGAATCAAATGAAAGTCAAATACATTCTACAAAGCTAATTGAATCAAATGAAATTCAAACACATTTAAATAAAGCTATTTCAATCAAATGAAAGTAAAATACATTCTACAAAGCTAATTGAATCAAATGTAAGTCAAACACATTCAAACAAAGCTATTTGAATCAAATGAGAGTCAAATAAATTTAAACAAAGCTAATTAAATCAAATAAAAGTTAAAATACATTCTACAAAGCTAATTGAATCAAATGAAAGTCAAAACACATTCAAATAAAGCCTTTTAAATCAAATGAAAGTTAAACACATTCAAAAAAAAGCTTTTCAATTTAATTGAAAGTCAAACACATTCAAAGAAAGCTATATAAATCAAATGAAAGTGAAATGCATTCTACAAAGCAAATTGAATTAAATGAAATTCAAACACATTCAAACAAAGCTATTTGAATCAAATGACAGTCAAACACATTCTACAAAGCTAATTGAATCAAATGTAAGTCAAACACATTCAAACAAAGTTGAATCAAATGAAGTCAAATAAATTTAAACAAAGCTAATTAAATCAAAATAAAGTAAAATACATTCTACAAAGCTAATTGAATCAAAATGAAAGTCAAACACATTCAAATAAAGCCTTTTAAATCAATGAAAGTTAAACACATTCAAAAAAAAGCTTTTTAATTTAAATGAAAGTCAAACACATTCAAACAAAGCTATATAACTCAAATGAAAGTGAAATGCATTCTACAAAGCAATTGAATTAAATGAAATTCAAACACATTTCAAACAAAGCTATTTGAATCAAATGACAGTCAAAACACATTCTACAAAGCTAATTGAATCAATTGAAAGTCAAACACATTCAAACAAAGCTATTTGAATCAAATGAAAGTCAAATACATTCTACAAAGCTAATTGAATCAAATGAAAGTCAAACACATTCAAACAAAGTCTTTTAATCAAATGAGAGTCAAACACATTCAAAAAAGCTTTTTAATTTAAATGAAAGTCAAACACATTCAAACAAAGCTATATAAATCAAATGAAAGTGAAATGCATTCTACAAAGCAAATTGAATTAAATGAAATTCAAACACATTCAAACAAAGCTATTTGAATCAAATGACAGACATTCTACAAAAGCTAATTGAATCAATTGAAAGTCAAACACATTCAAACAAAGCTATTTTGAATCAAATGAAAAGTCAAATACGTTCTACAAAGCTAATTGTATCAAATGAAAGTCAAACGCAATCAAATAAAGCTATTTGAGTCAAATGAAAGTCAAACACATTCAAACAAAGTTGTTTAAATTAAATGAAAGTAAATACAAAGCTAATTGAATCAAATGAATGTTAAACGCATTCAAACAAAGTTATTTGAATCAAATGAGAGTCAAATACATTCTACAAAGCTAATTGAATCAAATGAAAGTCAGACACATTCAAACAAAGCTAATTGAATCAAATGAAAGTCAAATACATTCAACAAAGCAATCAAATGAAAGTCAAACACATTCAAACAAAGCTAATTGAATCAAATGAAAGTCAAACACATTCAAACAAAGCTATTTGAATCAAATGAAAGTCAAACACATTCAAACAAAGCTATTTGAATCAAATGAGAGTCAAATACATTTAAAACAAAGCTAATTAAATCAAATAAAAGTCTAATACATTCTACAAAGCTAATTGAATTAAATTAAAGTCAAACACATTCAAACAAAGCTAATTGAATCAAATGAAAGTCAAACACATTCAATCAAAGATTTCGAATCAAATGAAAGTCAAATACATTCTACAAAGCTAATTGAATCAAATGAAATTCAAACACATTTAAATAAAGCTATTTCAATCAAATGAAAGTCAAATACATTCTACAAAGCTAATTGAATCAAATGTAAGTCAAAACATTCAAACAAAGCTATTTGAATCAAATGAGAGTCAAAATAAATTTAAACAAAGCTAATTAAATCAAATAAAGTAAAATACATTCTACAAAGCTAATTGAATCAAATGAAAGTCAAACACATTTCAAATAAAGCCTTTTAAATCAAATGAAAGTCAAACACATTCAAAAAAAGCTTTTTAATTTAAATGAAAGTCAAACACATTCAAACAAAGCTATATAAATCAAATGAAAGTGAAATGCATTCTACAAAGCAAATTGAATTAAATAAAGGTCAAACACATTCAAACAAAGCTATTTGAAGAAAATGAAAGTCAAATACATTCTACAATGCAAATTGAAACAAATGAAAGTAAAAAACATTCAAACAAAGCTATTTGAATCAAATGAAAGTCAAACACATTCAAACAATTTTGAATCAAATGAAAGTCAAATACATTCTACAAAGCTAATTGAATCAAATGAAAGTCAAACACATTCAAATAAAGATTTTGAATCAATAAAAGTCAAATACATTCTACAAAGCTAATTGAATCAAATGAAAGTCAAACACATTCAAACAAAGCTATTTGAATCAAAGGAGAGTCAAATAAATTCAAACAAAGCTAATTAAATCAAATAAAAGTAAAATACATTCTACAAAGCTAATTGAATCAAATGAAAGTCAAACACATTCAAACAAAGCCTTTTAAATCAAATGAAAGTCAAACACATTTCAAAAAAGCTTTTTAATTTAAATGAAAGTCAAACACATTCAAACAAAGCTATATAAATCAAATGAAAGTGAAATGCAATCTACAAAGCAAATTGAATCAAATGAAATTCAATCACATTCAAACAAAGCTATTTGAATCAAATGAAAGTAAAATACATTCTACAAAGCTAATTGAATCAAATGAAACTCAAACACATTCAAAAAAAGCTATTTGAATCAAATGAAGTCAAACATTTCAAACAAAGCTAATTAAATCAAATAAAAGTCAAATACATTCTACAAAGCTAATTGAATCAAATGAAAGTCAAAAACATTCAAACAAAGCTATTGAATCAAATGAAAGTCAAATACATTCTACTAAGCTAATTGATCAAATGAAAGTCAAACACATTCAAACAAAGCTATTTGAATCAAATGAAAGTCAAATACGTTCTACAAAGCTAATTGAATCAAATAAAAGTGAAACACATTCAAAGAAAGCTATTTGAATTAAATGAGAGTCAAACATTCAAACAAAGCTAATTAAATCAAATAAAAGTCAAATACATTCTACAAAGCTAATTGAATCAAATGAAAGTCAAACACATTCAAACAAAGCTAATTGAATCAAATGAAAGTCAAATACAAACAATGCTAATAGAATCAAATGAAAGTCAAACACATTCAAAAGCAATTGAATCAAATGAAAGTCAAACACATTCAAACAAAGCTATTTTAATCAAATGAATGTCAAATACGTTCAACAAAGCTAATTATATCAAATGAAAGTCAAACACATTAAAATAAAGCTATTTGAATCAAATAAAGTCAAACGCATTGAAACAAAGTTATTTAAATCAAATGACATTCTACAAGCTAATTGAATCAAATGAAAGTCAAACACATTCAAAAAAGCTAAATCAAATGAAAGTCAAATACATTCTACAAAGCAAATTGAATCAAATGAAAGTCAAACACATTCAAACAAAGCTAATTGAATCAAATGAAAGTCAAATACATTCTACAAAGCTAATTGTATTAAATGAAAGTCAAACACATTCAAACAAAGCTATTTTAATTAAATGAATGTCAAATACGTTCAAAAAGCTAATTGTAATCAAATGAAAGTCAAACACATTAAAATAAAGCTATTTAAATCAAATGAAAGTCAAACGCATTAAACAAAGTTATTTAAATCAAATGAAAGTGAAATGCATTCAAAGCTAATTGAATCAAAAAGCAAATGAAAACGCATTCAAACAAAGCTATTTGAATCAAATGAGAGTCAAATACATTCTACAAAGCTAATTGAATCAAATGAAAGTCAAACTCATTCAAACAAAGCTAATTGAATCAAATGAAAGTCAAATACATTCTACAAAGCTAATTGTATTAAATGAAAGTCAAACACATTCAAATAAAGCTATTTGAATCAAATGAAAGTCAAACACATTCAAACAAAGCTATTTTAATTAAATGAATGTCAAATACATTCTACAAAGCTAATTGAATCAAATGAAAATCAAACACATTCAAATAAAGCTATTTGAATCAAATGAAAGTCAAATACATTCTACAAAGCTAATTGAATCAAATGAAAGTCAAACACATTCAAACAAAGCTATTTGAATCAAATGAGAGTCAAATAAATTCAAACAAAGCTAATTAAATCAAATAAAAGTAAAAACATTCTACAAAGCTAATTGCATCAAATGAAAGTCAAACACATTCAAACAAAGCCTTTTAAATCAAATGAAAGTCAAACACATTCAAAAAAAGCTTTTTACTTTAAATGATAGTCAAACACATTCAAACAAAGCTATATAAATCAAATGAAAGTGAAATGCATTCTACAAAGCAAATTGAATTAAATAAAGGTCAAACACATTCAAACAAAGCTATTTGAAGAAAATGAAAGTCAAATACATTCTACAATGCAAATTGAAACAAATGAAAGTAAAAAAAAGTCAAACAAAGTTATTTGACTCAAATGAAAGTCAAATACATTCTACAAAGCTAATTGAATCAAATGAAAGTAAAACACATTCAAACAAAGCTATTTGAATCAAATGAAAGTCAAACACATTCAAACAAAGATTTTGAATCAAATGAAAGTCAAATACATTCTACAAAGCTAATTGAATCAAATGAAAGTCAAACACATTCAAATAAAGCTATTTGAATCACATAAAAGTCAAATACATTCTACAAAGCTAATTGAATCAAATGAAAGTCAAACACATTCAAACAAAGCTATTTGAATCAAAGGAGAGTCAAATAAATTCAAAAAAGCTAATTAAATCAAATAAAAGTAAAATACATTCTACAAAGCTAATTGAATCAAATGAAAGTCAAACACATTCAAACAAAGCCTTTCAAATCAAATAAAAGTCAAACACATTCTAAAAAAGCTTTTTAATTTAAATGAAAGTCAAACACATTCAAACAAAGCTATATAAATCAAATGAAAGTGAAATGCAATCTACAAAGCAAATTGAATCAAATGAAATTCAATCACATTCAAACAAAGCTATTTGAATCAAATGAGAGTCAAACATGTTCAAACAAAGCTAATTAAATCAAATAAAAGTCAAATACATTCTACAAAGCTAATTGAATCAAATGAAAGTCAAACACATTCAAATAAAGTATTTGAATCAAATGAAAGTCAAATACATTCTACAAAGCTAATTGAATCAAATGAAATTCAAACACATTCAAAGAAAGCTATTTGAATCAAATGAGAGTCAAATAAATTCAAACAAAGCTAATTAAATCAAATAAAATTAAAATACATTCTACAAAGCTAATTGAATCAAATGAAAGTAAACACATTCAAACAAAGCCTTTTAAATCAAATGAAAGTCAAACACATTCAAAAAAGCTTTTTAATTTAAATGAAAGTCAAACACATTCAAACAAAGCTATATAAATCAAATGAAAGTGAAATGCATTCTACAAAGCAAATTGAATTAAAAAAAATTCAAACACATTCAAACAAAGCTATTTGAATCAAATGACGTCAAATACATTCTACAAAGCTAATTGAATCAATTGAAAGTCAAACACATTCAAACAAAGCTATTTGAATTAAATGAAAGTCAAATACATTCTACAAAGCTAATTGAATCAAAGGAAAGTCAAACACATTCAAACAAAGCTAATTGAATCAAATGAAGTCAAACACATTCAAACAAATCTATTTGAATTAAATGAAAGTCAAATACATTCTACAAAGCTAATTGAATCAAATAAAAGTCAAACACATTCAAATAATTGAATCAAATGAAAGTCAAACACATTCAAACAATCTATTTATATTAAATGAATGTCAAATACATTTTACAAAGCTAATTGAATCAAATGAAAGTCAAACACATTCAAAAAAGCTATTTGAATAAAATGAAAGTCAAATACAACAAAGCTATTTGAAAAAATGAAAGTCAAATACATTCTACAAAGCAAATTGAAACAAATGAAAGTCAAACACAGTCAAACAAAGTTATTTGATCAAATGAAAGTCAAATGCTAAAGAATCAAATGAAAGTCAAATACATTCAAACAAAGCAAATTGAATCAAATGAAAGTCAAACACATTCAAACAAAGCTATTTTAATCAAATGAATGTCAAATACGTTCAACAAAGCTAATTGTATCAAATGAAAGTCAAACACATTAAAATAAAGCTATTTGAATCAAATGAAAGTCAAACGCATTAAAACAAAGTTATTTAAATCAAATGAAAGTTAAATGCATTCTACAAAGCTAATTGAATCAAATGAAAGTCAAACACATTCAAACAAAGCCTTTTAAATCAAATAAAAGTCAAACACATTAAAAAAAAGCTTTTTAATTTAAATGAAAGTCAAACACATTCAAACAAAGCTATATAAATCAAATGAAAGTGAAATGCAATCTACAAAGCAAATTGAATCAAATGAAATTCAATCACATTCAAAAAGCTATTTGAATCAAATGAAAGTGCTAATAGAATCAAATGAAATTCAAACAAAGCTATTTGAATCAAATGAGAGTCAAATGTTCAAAGCTAATTAAATCAAATAAAAGTCAAATACATTCTACAAAGCTAATTGAATCAAATGAAAGTCAAAAACATTCAAACAAAGCTATTTGAATCAAATGAAAGTCAAATACATTCTACAAGCTAATTGATCAAATGAAAGTCAAACACATTCAAACAAAGCTATTTGAATCAAATGAAAGTCAAATACGTTCTACAAAGCTAATTGAATCAAATAAAAGCACATTCAAAGAAAGCTATTTGAATTAAATGAGAGTCAAAAACATTCAAACAAAGCTAATTAAATCAATAAAAGTCAAATACATTCTACAAAGCTAATTGAATCAAATGAATCAAAGCTAATTGAATCAAATGAAAGTCAAATACATTCAACAATGCTAATAGAATCAAATGAAAGTCAAACACATTCAAACAAAGCAAATTGAATCAAATGAAAGTCAAACACATTCAAACAAAGCTATTTTAATCAAATGAATGTCAAATACGTTCAACAAAGCTAATTGTATTAAATGAAAGTCAAACACATTCAAATAAAGCTATTTGAATCAAATGAAAGTCAAACACATTCAAACAAAGCTATTTTAATTAAATGAATGTCAAATACATTCTACAAAGCTAATTGAATCAAATGAAGTCAAATTCAAATAAAGCTATTTGAATCAAATGAAAGTAAAATACGTTCTACAAAGCAAATTGAATCAAATGAAAGTCAAACACATTCAAACAAAGCTAATTGAATCAAATGAAAGTCAAATACATTCTACAAAGCTAATTGTATTAAATGAAAGTCAAACACATTCAAACAAAGCTATTTTAATTAAATGAATGTCAAATACGTTCAACAAAGCTAATTGTATCAAATGAAAGTCAAACACATTAAAATAAAGCTATTTGAATCAAATGAAAGTCAAACGCATTGAAACAAAGTTATTTAAATCAAATGAAAGTGAAATGCATTCTACAAAGCTAATTGAATCAAATGAAAGTTAAACGCAATCAAAAAAGCTATTTGAATCAAATGAGTCAAATACATTCTACAAAGCTAATTGAATCAAATGAAAGTCAAACTCATTCAAACAAAGCTAATTGAATCAAATGAAAGTCAAATACATTCTACAAAGCTAATTGTATTAAATGAAAGTCAAACACATTCAATAAAGCTATTGAATCAATGAAAGTCAAACACATTCAAACAAAGCTATTTTAATTAAATGAATGTCAAATACATTCTACAAAGCTAATTGAATCAAATGAAAGTCAAACACATTCAATAAAGCTATTTGAATCAAATGAAAGTCAAATACATTCTACAAAGCTAATTGAATCAAATGAAAGTCAAACACATTCAAACAAAGCTTTTGAATCAAATGAGAGTCAAATAAATTCAAACAAAGCTAATTAAATCAAATAAAAGTAAAATACATTCTACAAAGCTAATTGCATCAAATGAAAGTCAAACACATTCAAACAAAGCCTTTTAAATCAAATGAAAGTCAAACACATTCAAAAAAAGCTTTTTACTTTAAATGATAGTCAAATTCAAACAAAGCTATATAAATCAAATGAAAGTGAAATGCATTCTACAAAGCAAATTGAATTTAATAAAGGTCAAACACATTCAAACAAAGCTATTTGAAGAAAATGAAAGTCAAATACATTCTACAATGCAAATTGAAACAAAAAAAGTAAAAAAAGTCAAACAAAGTTATTTGACTCAAATAAAAGTCAAATACATTCTAAAAAGCTAATTGAATCAAATGAAAGTAAAAATTCAAACAAAGCTATTTGAATCAAATGAAAGTCAAACACATTCAAACAAAGATTTTGAATCAAATGAAAGTCAAATACATTCTACAAAGCTAATTGAATCAAATGAAAGTCAAACACATTCAAATAAAGCTATTTGAATCACATAAAAGTCAAATACATTCTACAAAGCTAATTGAATCAAATGAAAGTCAAACACATTCAAACAAAGCTATTTGAATCAAAGGAGAGTCAAATAAATTCAAACAAAGCTAATTAAATCAAATAAAAGTAAAATACATTCTACAAAGCTAATTGAATCAAATGAAAGTCAAACACATTCAAACAAAGCCTTTTAAATCAAATAAAAGTCAAACACATTCTAAAAAGCTTTTTAATTTAAATGAAAGTCAAACACATTCAAACAAAGCTATATAAATCAAATGAAAGTGAAATGCAATCTACAAAGCAAATTGAATCAAATGAAATTCAATCACATTCAAACAAAGCTATTTGAATCAAATGAGAGTCAAACATGTTCAAACAAAGCTAATTAAATCAAATAAAGTCAAATACATTCTACAAAGCTAATTGAATCAAATGAAAGTAAAAAACATTCAAACAAAGCTAATAAATCAAATCAAACATTCTACAAAGCTAATTGAATAAAATGAAAGTCAAACACATTCAAACAAAGCTAATTGAATCAAATGAAAGTCAAATACATTCAACAAAGCTAATAGAATCAAATGAAAGTCAAACACATTCAAACAAAGCAAATTGAATCAAATGAAAGTCAAACACATTCAAACAAAGCTATTTTAATCAAGTGAATGTCAAATACGTTCAACAAAGCTAAATGTATCAAATGAAAGTCAAACACATTAAAATAAAGCTATTTGAATCAAATGAAATTCAAACGCATTGAAACAAAGTTATTTAAATCAAATGAAAGTGAAATGCATTCTACAAAGCTAATTGAATCAAATGAAAGTTAAACGCATTCAAACAAAGCTATTTGAATCAAATGAGAGTCAAATACATTCTACAAAGCTAATTGAATCAAATGAAAGTAAACTCATTCAAACAAAGCTAATTGAATCAAATGAAGTCAAATACATTCTACAAAAAGCTAATTGAATCAAATGAAAGTCAAACACATTCAAATAAAGCTATTTCAATCAAATGAAAGTCAAATACATTCTACAAAGCTAATTGAATGAAAGTCAAACATTCAAACAAAGCTTTTAAATCAAATGAAAGTCAAACACATTCAAAAAAAGCTTTTTAATTTAAATGAAAGTCAAACATTCAAACAAAGCTATATAAATCAAATGAAAGTGAAAATTCTACAAAGCAAATTGAATTAATGAAATCAAACACATTCAAACAAAGCTATTTGAATCAAATGAAGTAAATACATTCTACAAAGCTAATTGAATCAATTGAAAGTCAAACACATTCAAACAAAGCTATTTGAATCAAATGAAAGTCAAATACATTCTACAAAGCTAATTGAATCAAATGAAAGTCAAACACATTCAAACAAAGCTAATTGAATCAAATGAAAGTCAAACATTCAAACAAAGCTAAATGAAATGAATGTCAAATACATTCTACAAAGCTAATTGAATCAAATGAAAGTCAAACACATTCAAACAAAGCTATTTGAAGAAAATGAAAGTCAAATACATTCTACAAAGCAAATTGAAACAAATGAAAGTCAAACACATCAAACAAATTATTTGAAAATGAAAGTCAAATACATTCTACAAAGCTAATTGAATCAAATGAAAGTCAAACACATTCAAACAAAGCTATTTGAATCAAATAAAAGTCAAAGATTTTGAATCAAATGAAAGTCAAATACATTCTACAAAGCTAATTGAATCAAATGAAAGTCAAACACATTCAAATAAAGCTATTTGAATCAAATGAAAGTCAAATACATTCTACAAAGCTAATTGAATCAAATGAAAGTAAAACATTCAAATGTCAAAGCAAACACATTCAAAAAAGCTAATTGAATCAAATGAAAGTCAAACATTCAACAAAGCTAGAATCAAATGAAAGTCAAACACATTCAAACAAAGCAATTGAATCAAATGAAAGTCAAATTCAAACAAAGCTATTTAATCAAGTGAATGTCAAATACGTTCAACAAAGCTAATGTATCAAATGAAAGTCAAACACATTAAAATAAAAATATTTGAATCAAATGAATTCAAACGCATTGAAACAAAGTTATTTAAATCAATGAAAGTGAAATGCATTCTACAAAGCTAATTGAATCAAATGAAAAAATTCAAACAAAGCTATTTGAATCAAATCAAATACATTCTACAAAGCTAATTGAATCAAATGAAAGTAAAAACTCATTCAAACAAAGCTAATTGAATCAAATGAAAGTCAAATACATTCTACAAAGCTAATTGAAAATGAAAGTCAAACACATTCAAATAAAGCTATTTCAATCAAATGAAAGTCAAATACATTCTACAAAGCTAATTGAATCAAATGAAAGTCAAACACATTCAAACAAAGCCTTTTAAATCAAATGAAAGTCAAACACATTCAAAAAAAGCTTTTTAATTTAAATGAAAGTCAAACACATTCAAACAAAGCTATATAAATCAAATGAAAGTGAAATGCATTCTACAAAGCAAATTGAATTAATGAAATTCAAACACATTCAAACAAAGCTATTTGAATCAAATGACAGTAAAATACATTCTACAAAGCTAATTGAATCAATTGAAAGTCAAACACATTCAACAAAGCTATTTGAATCAAATGAAAGTCAAATACATTCTACAAAGCTAATTGAATCAAATGAAAGTCAAACACATTCAAACAAAGCTAATTGAATCAAATGAAAGTCAAATTCAAACAAAGCTATTTTAATTAAATGAATGTCAAATACATTCTACAAAGCTAATTGAATCAAATGAAAGTCAAACACATTCAAACAAAGCTATTTGAAGAAAATGAAAGTCAAATACATTCTACAAAGCAAATTGAAACAAATGAAAGTCAAACACAGTCAAACAAAATTATTTGAAAATGAAAGTCAAATACATTCTACAAAGCTAATTGAATCAAATGAAAGTCAAAACACATTCAAACAAAGCTATTTGAATCAAATAAAAGTCAAAGATTTTGAATCAAATGAAAGTCAAATACATTCTACAAAGCTAATTGAATCAAATGAAAGTCAAACACATTCAATAAAGCTATTTGAATCAAATGAAAGTCAAATACATTCTACAAAGCTAATTGAATCAAATGAAAGTTAAAACAATTCAAACAAAGCTATTTGAATCAAAGGAGAGTCAAATAAATTCAAACAAAGCTAATTAAATCAAATAAAAGTAAATACATTCTACAAAGCTAATTGAATCAAATGAAAGTCAAACACATTCAAACAAAGCCTTTTAAATCAAATGAAAGTCAAACACATTAAAAAAAAAAAAGTCAAACACATTCAAACAAAGCTATATAAATCAAATGAAAGTGAAATGCATTCTACAAAGCAAATTGATCTAAATGAAATTCAAACACATTCAAACAAAGTTATTTGAATCAAATGAAGTCAAACACATTCTACAAAGCTAATTGAATTAATTGAAAGTCAAACACATTCAAACAAAGCTATTTGAATCAAATGAAAGTCAAATACATTCTACAAAGCTAATTGAATCAAATGAAAGTCAAACACATTCAAACAAAGCTAATTGAATCAAATGAAAGTCAAACACATTCAAACAAAGCTCAAATACATTCTACAAAGCTAATTGAATCAAATGAAAGTCAAACACATTCAAAAAAGCTATTGAAGAAAATGAAAGTCAAATACATTCTACAAAGCAAATTGAATCAAATGAAAGTCAAACACAGTCAAACAAAGTTATTTAATTCAAATGAAAGTCAAATACATTCTACAAAGCTAATTGAATCAAATGAAAGTCAAACACATTCAAACAAAGAATCAAAGAGAGTCAAATAAATTCAAACAAAGCTCATTAATAAAAATAAGTAAAATACATTCTACAAAGCTAATTGAATCAATGAAAGTCAAACACATTCAAACAAAGTCTTTTAAATCAAATGAAAGTCAAACACATTCAAAAAAAGCTTTTTAATTTAAATGAAAGTCAAACACATTCAAACAAAGCTTATAAATCAAATGAAAGTGAAATGCATTCTACAAAGCAATTAAATTAAATGAGAGTCAAATACATTCTACAAAGCTAATTGAATCAAATGAAAGTCAAACACATTCAAACAAAGCTAATTGAATCAAATGAAAGTCAAATACATTCAACAAAGCTAATTGAATCAAATGAAAGTCAAACACATTGAAACAAAGCTAATTGAATCAATGAAAGTCAAGCACATTCAAACAAAGCTATTTTAATCGAATGAAAGTCAATTACATTCTACAAAGCTAATTAAATCAAATGAAAAAACACATTCAATATTTGAATCAAATGAAAGTCAAACACATTCAAACAAAGCTATTTGAATCAAATGAGAGTCAAACATTAAACAAAGCTAATTAAATCAAATAAAAGTCTAATATATTCTACAAAGCTAATTGAATTAAATTAAAGTCAAACACATTCAAACAAAGCTAATTCAATCAAATGAAAGTCAAATACATTCAAACAAAGATTTCGAATCAAATCAAAATAAATTCTACAAAGCTAATTGAATCAAATGAAAGTCAAACACATTCAAATAAAGCTCTTTCAATCAAATGAAAGTCAAATACATTCTACAAAGCTAATTGAATCAAATGAAAGTCAAACACATTCAAACAAAGCTATTTAAATTAAATGAGAGTCAAATACATTCAAACAAAGCTAATTAATCAAATAAAAGTCAAATAAATTCTACAAAGCTAATTGAATCAAATGAAAGTCAAAACATTCAAACAAAGCTACTGAAAGTCAAATACATTCAACAAAGCGAATTGAATCAAATGAAAGTAAAACACATTCAAACAAAGCTAATTGAATCAATGAAAGTCAACACATTCAAACAAAGATTTTGTAATTAAATGAAAGTCAAATACATTCTACAAAGCTAATTGAATCAATGAAAGTCAAACACATTCAAATAAAGCTATTTGAATTAAATGAAAGTCAAATACATTCTACAAAGCAATTGAATCAAATGAAAGTCAAACAATTCTACAAAGCTAATTGAATCAAATGAAAGTCAAACACATCAAACAAAGCCTTTTAAATCAAATGAAAGTCAAACACATTCAAAAAAAGCTTTTTAATTTAAATGAAAGTCAAACACATTCAAACAAAGCTATATAAATCAAATGAAAGTGAAATGCATTCTACAAAGCAAATTGATCTAAATGAAATTCAAACACATTCAAACAAAGTTATTTGAATCAAATGACAGTCAAACATTCTACAAAGCTAATTGAATCAATTGAAAGTCAAACACATTCAAACAAAGCTATTTAAATCAAATGAAAGTCAAATACATTCTACAAAGCTAATTTAATCAAATGAAAGTCAAACACATTTAAACAAAGCTAATTGAATCAAATGAAAGTCAAACACATTCAAACAAAGTTTTTTAATTAAATGAATGTCAAATACATTCTACAAAGCTAATTGAATCAAATGAAAGTCAAACACATTCAAACAAAGCTATTTGAAGAAAATGAAAGTCAAATACATTCTACAAAGCAAATTGAATCAAATGAAAGTCAAACACAGTCAAACAAAGTTATTTGATTCAAATGAAAGTCAAATACATTCTACAAAGCTAATTGAATCAAATGAAAGTCAAACACATTCAAACAAAGCTGTTTGAATCAAATAAGAGTCAAATAAATTCAAAAAAGCTAATTAAATAAAATAAATGTAAAATACATTCTACAAAGCTAATTGAATCAAATGAAAGTCAAACACATTCAAACAAAGTCTTTTAAATCAAATGAAAGTCAAACACTTTCAAAAAAAGCTTTTTAATTTAAATGAAAGTCAAACACATTCAAACAAAGCTATATAAATCAAATGAAAGTGAAATGCATTCTACAAAGCAAATTGAATTAAATGAAATTCAAACACATTCAAACAAAGCTATTTGAATCAAATGACAGTAAAATACATTCTACAAAGCTAATTGAATCAAATTGAAAGTAAAACACATTCAAACAAAGCTATTTGAATCAAATGAAAGTCAAATACATTCTAAAAAGCTAATTGAATCAAATGAAAGTCAAACACATTCAAAAAGCTAATTGAATCAAATGAAAGTCAAACACATTTAAACAAAGCTATTTTAATTAAATGAATGTCAAATACATTCTACAAGCTAATTGAATCAAATGAAAGTCAAACACATTCAAACAAAGCTATTTGAAGAAAATGAAAGTCAAATACATTCTACAAAGCAAATTGAAAAAATGAAAGTCAAAACACAGTCAAACAAAGTTATTTGACTCAAATGAAAGTCAAATACATTCTACAAAGTTAATTGAATCAAATGAAAGTAAAAAACATTCAAACAAAGCTAATTGAATTAAATGAAAGTCAAACACATTCAAACAAAGATTTTGAATCAAATGAAAGTCAAATACATTTACAAAGCTAATTGAATCAAATGAAAGTCAAACACATTCAAACAAAGCTTTGAATCAAATGAAAGTCAAATACATTCTACAAAGCAAATTGAAACAAATGAAAGTCAAAACACATCAAACAAAGTTATTTGACTCAAATGAAAGTCAAATACATTCTACAAAGCTAATTGAAAATGAATGTCAAATACATTCTACAAAGCAATCAAATGAAAGTCAAACATCAAACAAAGTTATTTGATTCAAATGAAAGTCAAATACATTCTACAAAGCTAATTGAATCAAATGAAAGTAAAACATATTCAAACAAAGCTGTTTGAATCAAATGAGAGTCAAATAATTCAAACAAAGCTAATTAAATAAAATAAATGTAAAATACATTCTACAAAGCTAATTGAATCAAATAAAAGTCAAACACATTCAAACAAAGTCTTTTAAATCAAATGAAAGTCAAACACATTCAAAAAAAGCTTTTTAATTTAAATGAAAGTCAAACACATTCAAACAAAGCTATATAAATCAATGAAAGTTAAATGCATTCTACAAAGAAAATTGAATTAAATGAAATTCAAACACATTCAAACAAAGCTATTTGAATCAAATGACAGTCAAACACATTCTACAAAGCTAATTGAATCAATTGAAAGTCAAACACATTCAAACAAAGCTATTTGAATCAAATGAAAGTCAAATACATTCTACAAAGCTATTTGAATCAAATGAAAGTCAAACACATTCAAACAAAGCTAATTGAATCAAATGAAAGTCAAAACATTCAAACAAAGCTATTTTAATTAAATGAAGTCAAATACATTCTACAAAGCTAATTGAATCAAATGAAAGTCAAACACATTCAAACAAAGCTATTTGAAGAAAATGAAAGTCAAATACATTCTACAAAGCAAATTGAATCAAATGAAAGTCAAACACAGTCAAACAATGTTATTTGATTCAATGAAAGTCAAATACATTCTACAAAGCTAATTGAATCAAATGAAAGTCAAACACATTCAAACAAAGCTGTTTGAATCAAATGGGAGTCAAATAAATTCAAACAAAGCTAATTAAATAAAATAAAGTAAAATACATTCTACAAAGCTAATTGAATCAAATGAAAGTCAAACACATTCAAACAAAGTCTTTTAAATCAAATGAAAGTCAAACACATTCAAAAAAAGTTTTTTAATTTAAATGAAAGTCAAACACATTCAAAAAAAGCTATATAAATGAAATGAAAGTGAAATGCATTCTACAAAGCAAATTGAATTAAATGAAATTCAAACACATTCAAACAAAGCTATTTGAATCAAATGACAGTAAAATACATTCTACAAAGCTAATTGAATCAATTGAAAGTCAAACACATTCAAAAAGCTATTTGAATCAATGAAAGTCAAATACATTCTACAAAGCTAATTGAATTAAATGAAAGTCAAACACATTAAAAACAAAGCTAATTGAATCAAATGAAAGTCAAACACATTTAAACAAAGCTATTTTAATTAAATGAATGTCAAATACATTCTACAAAGCTAATTGAATCAAATGAAAGTCAAACACATTCAAAAAAGCTATTTGAAGAAAATGAAAGTCAAATACATTCTACAAAGCAAATTGAAACAAATGAAAGTCAAAACAGTCAAACAAAGTTATTTGACTCAAATGAAAGTCAAATACATTCTACAAAGCTAATTGAATCAAATGAAAGTCAAAAACATTCAAACAAAGCTATTTGAATTAAATGAAAGTCAAACACATTCAAACAAAGATTTTGAATCAAATGAAAGTCAAATACATTCTACAAAGCTAATTGAATCAAATGAAAGTCAAACACATTCAAATAAAGCTATTTGAATCAAATGAAAGTCAAATACATTCTACAAAGCTAATTGAATCAAATGAAAGTCAAACACATTCAAACAAAGCTATTTGAATCAAATGGGAGTCAAATAAATTCAAACAAAGCTAATTAAATAAAATAAATGTAAAATACATTCTACAAAGCTAATTGAATCAAATGAAAGTCAAACACATTCAAACAAAGTCTTTTAAATCAAATGAAAGTCAAAGACATTCAAAAAAAGCTTTTTAATTTAAATGAAAGTCAAACACATTCAAACAAAGCTATATAAATCAAATGAAAGTGAAATGCATTCTACAAAGCAAATTGAATTAAATGAGAGTCAAATACATTCTACAAAGCTAATTGAATCAAATGAAAGTCAAACACATTCAAACAAAGCTAATTGAATCAAATGAAAGTCAAATACATTCAACAAAGCTAATTGAATCAAATGAAAGTCAAACACATTCAAACAAAGCTAATTGAATCTAATGAAAGTCAAGCACATTCAAACAAAGCTATTTAATCGAATGAAAGTCAATTACATTCTACAAAGCTAATTGAATCAAATGAAAGTCAAACACATTCAAACAAAGCTATTTGAATCAAATGAAAGTCAAAACACATTCAAACAAAGCTATTTGAATCAAATGAGAGTCAAATACATTAAACAAAGCTAATTAAATCAAATAAAAGTCTAATATATTCTACAAAGCTAATTGAATTAAATTAAAGTCAAACACATTCAAACAAAGCTAATTAAATCAAATGAAAGTCAAATATTCAAACAAAGATTTGAATCAAATCAAAATACATTCTACAAAGCTAATTGAATCAAATGAAAGTCAAAAACATTCAAACAAGGCTTTTAAATCAAATGAAAGTCAAACACATTCAAAAAAAGCTTTTAAATTTAAATGAAAGTCAAACACATTCAAACAAGCTATTTTAATTAAATGAATGTCAAATACATTATACAAAGCTAATTGAATCAAAAGAAAGTCAAACACATTCAAACAAAGCTATTTAAATCAAATGAGAGTCAAATACATTCAAACAAAGCTAATTAAATCAAATAAAAGTCAAATAAATTCTACAAAGCTAATTGAATCAAATGAAAGTCAAACACATTTAAACAAAGCTAATTGTATTAGCTGAAAGTCAAATACATTCAACAAAGCGAATTGAATCAAATGAAAGTTAAATACATTCAAACAAAGCTAATTGAATCACATGAAAGTCAAACACATTCAAACAAAGATTTCGTATTAAATGAAAGTCAAATACATTCTACAAAGCTAATTGAATCACATGAAAGTCAAACACATTCAAATAAAGCTATTTGAATCAAATGAAAGTCAAATACATTCTACAAAGCAAATTGAATCAAATGAAAGTCAAACACATTCTACAAAGCTAATTGAATCAAATGAAAGTCAAACACAGTCAAACAAAGCCTTTTAAATCAAATGAAAGTCAAACACATTCAAAAAAAGCTTTTTAATTTAAATGAAAGTCAAACACATTCAAACAAAGCTATATAAATCAAATGAAAGTGAAATGCATTCTACAAAGCAAATTGATCTAAATGAAATTCAAACACATTCAAACAAAGTTATTTGAATCAAATGACAGTCAAACACATTCTACAAAGCTAATTGAATCATTTGAAAGTCAAACACATTCAAACAAAGCTATTTAAATCAAATGAAAGTCAAATACATTCTACAAAGCTAATTGAATCAAATGAAAGTCAAACACATTCAAACAAAGCTAATTGAATCAAATGAAAGTCAA
>NW_018744887.1:600000-765219 GCF_001683475.1 Chenopodium quinoa
CCTACGATAACCTTTCCGAATTGCATGACGAAGAGCCCAAAAGCAAGCAAGTAATTCTGCATTAGTAGAAGAGGATGCAACCATAGCTCGAGCGCCTCCCCCAAAGACCTTCGCAGAAGCAGGCGCCCGAAAGACCCATCCAATTCCAGCCGTAAAGTCCGAAGCTATCCATGAACCATTCATAATAACACAGACATCCAAAGGACAAGAGGATGGTATGCATAGCCAAGTCGAGGTGGCCCGGACAGACGGGACATGTCGACAAACAGAACGATTTGTGAAAGCGAGGAATTCCTGAGCCAGTAGACATCTCGTTTCCCATGTGGAAGCAAGGGATAAAATGATCAGGGGAGAGATCTCTTGTTTTCAAACTTGCATGATTCCTAGCGAGCCAAATGGCCCAAAGAAGACCAAACAAGGAGGCTAGACCCTGCCAATATATAGAATTCCCGAATAAGGAAATCTTGTCCACTAGCGAAGGGACAAAAGGATGGTCACATAAGCGCTGCATAGGATAGCCCAAAGGACCACAAACGCAAATGTGCTTAATAACATCACAATCTTGAAAAAGGTGTGAAACTTTCTCCTCTTGTTGGTTACAAAAGGAACATAACAGATCGAGAGGAAAACCTCGCAGGTGAAGCACTGAGGCAACAAGCAAGGCATCATGAAATAATTTCCAACCAAAAGCTTTTCATTTGGTAAAAGAGGCAAGCCCCAGAATTTCCTCCACCATTGTGGAAGTACAGAGAGCATACTTGATAAATGTGACTCCTCCAACACCAAAGAAATATATGCTGATTTGGTCGAAAACCGACCATCTTTGGTGAACTTCCAGTAGATGAAGTCATCCATTAATTGTTGTGGTCGGTCAAGAGCCAAATTCCTACTCCCAGTTTGGTCATCAAACAAATATGGACTGCTAACGACTAAGAACGCGGATCAATGATAGAAGAAACATGAGTCGAAACTTCCGACTCGGCAATACTCTACCTGAAAACAATGGGTCCCCCAGGTACCTAATTGTCATCCAATACTACAACACACGAGCCATTCCTAATCTTCCACATAACCCTCTTAGCAATAGGCCACTCCTTCCTTAAAGCTACGACATCCCCAAGAAGGACGAAGAATCCTAGCATGTGATTGATTACGAAGAGAAGGCCAGGTATTTGGAAAAAAGAAGTATAGATACCAAAAGCTGCAGAATTTGGATAATCCTTCAACTATGCCATGCCAATAAAGTTGAATTAAAATAGCCAATATTACGCACCCCCAGATCCCCTAGACCCTAAGGTAAATGCAATAAAGCAGCTGAATGGAGAGCCATTTCCCTGGAAGTGGTAGTCGAGCGCCACGAAAACCTGGCTAGAAAATTATCTATGTGCGAACATATAGTCAAGGGGATTTTAAACACAAACATAATGTGATTAAACAAGGCCACAAGAGCTGAATTTATAATAACCAACTTTGCAGCCGACGATAAACAAAGAGAAGCAAAGGTAGATAAACAAGCAACCACCATGTAAATCAAAAAACCAAAATCCTTCACTTTGCTTGTGCCCAAATCAACCGGTAGACCTAAATAAGTCCCCAAATTAGAAGTAGCTTGCAATCAAAGACTACGGGCTAAGTATTCCTGGTAGTCCTGAAGAGTATTCAGACTGAACTTAACAAAGGATTTCTGAAGATTAAGAATCTGTCCGGACTCCACACAGTAGATTTTGAGCAGTCCCATTACATTCTTGTAAGCATGCTGAGATACTTTGAAGAACAAAAGGGAATCATCAGCAAAAAACAAATGTGAAACCGAAGGACTACCTCTCGCAATGCGTATGCCAGAAATAAGGTTTTGGTCTTTTGGGCGACGAGCCATAGTTGATTGAATTTCCATGCAAAGCACAAATAAATAAGGAGATAATGGATCTCCCTGTCGCACACTACACTTTAGAGAAAAGGAAGGAGAAAGCGACCCATTAACCAACACCTGGTAGGAGACTGTGGTTACACACTAGGTAATGATGTGAATCCAACAGAGAGGGAAACCAAAGGCATATATAGCTCGAGTAAGAAAATCCCATCTAACGCGGTCATAGGCCTTAAACATATTAAGTTTCAGGACAATAAAAAAGAACTTTTTAGCACGCATCCTATATATGTATTCTAGCAGCTCATGAGCAATCAGAGCATTGTCTAAAATAAGCGACCTAGCACAAAGGCATTATGAAACACAAAGATTAAGGAGGGAAGGACCTGGCAAAGACAACCTATTAATGGACATAGCAATGCATTTATACATCATATTACACAGACCTATTAGTCAAAACTGACTCATGGTCTCTAGTTGATCCACCTAAGGGAGTAGAAACAAGAAATTCCTATTCCAGTCCTTCAGTATATACCATGTGCAAAGAAATACTAGACTGCCAAAACAACCTGCTGGCCTATATGCTCCCAATGATTCTTGAAAAAGGCCGAAGTAAATCCATTTGGTCGTGGCGATTTATCATCTGCAATATCAAACATAGCATCTTGAATTTCACAAGGCGAAAAGGGGTGCAATAGAAGCTATTGCTGACTGTGAGATAGAACTGGTATATCTAAGGTGTCCACTGGATGTCTAGAGTATGATCTCAAACAGGCATAGAAGTATACAACTATGAGTAAAAGGATAAAATCAGTGACCGAACAACCGAAGTTGTCTAAAATCCAAGCCCTAGACGAGTCTTTGAGACTATGAATATGGTTTTTCCTGGGCCTAGCCTGGACCATCGAGAAAAGAATTTTAGAACAAGATTCCCTAGACGCATCGCAGCGAACTTTCGCCCTTTAACGCTAGACAGAAAGGTTGCCTTAGCTTCTGCAACCTTCTCATTTTGGGAAGAAAGGAAGAGATGGCGACCTAAAGTAGTCTGAAAAGATGCCGAACCTAGTTGGACGTCTCGAAAAAGATCACTCCAATTACCCCAACAAAGCTTCCGATGTGTTAGACACCAATGTCAAAGCTTGTCCCTGATGAATGACAATTTGCGGGAAAAGGAGAACTGAGGAGAACCAAAATAATGTAAAGAGCATATCAAACTAACAAAATCACATACTTCTTTAGCAGATAAACACCAGTTCTCAATTTGGTATGGTTGACGAATGTCATCACGGTCCACCGAGTTTGAGAATACTATCGTCGCATGATCTGAAAATAGGATTGGTTGATGCAATAGGTTCGAATCGGGATATTGGAGAAATTAATCCGACGTGGCATAGGTCCGGTATAAACGTTTAAAAGTCTGATCCGTATCAATACGTCCATTTGTCCAGGTGAAAGGCGGGCCAGCAAAAGGAACCTCAATTAATCCCAAATCAATGCGCCAGTGAATAAAATCAAGTCTACCATAAATAGTGATGAGTGACATTTATGTCACTCTTAGGGAGTAGTTTTAGAGTTTTTTTCGTGTTTATTTTTCCCTTATTTTCTTTTTATTATCTTGTTTTCTCGTTAATAAAGTTTCTAGTTTATTTTTGTAATTTTGGAGTGTTTTAGTTTGACTTCTTTATTTTATTAGTTTTAGTATTATTTCTCTTATTTTTATTTTGTTGTATTTATTTTTACTTTATTTATTTTCATTTTATTTTTATTTTACTTCTCTTCTCGATTTTCTTGATGTGTGTAGGTATGCGCTTGGGTCAAGGTTCGTGTTCTAATTTGAGGCCGTGTTAAAGTTCGAGGTTTAATTCAAGCAGTCATTTACTACGCTGCTGCCCACCTTTTATCCTACACCCCACCATCTCGTATCCTACACCACATTCCCCTACTCCCATAATACAGCCAATCTCCACCAAACCGCACCATGGCAACAACCCCTATTCCATCTTCTCAAAACCCAACAAACCGCAAGTAGCCCATCAATCTCCACCACAATCACAACAGTTGTAGACACCTAAAAATGTCTCCCCAAAACCAAACCTGATGATGAACACCTTTCACCGCCATTATTGGTTGGGTTGAGTATTTAATCTGTTGAGTGATTAAATCCATGTTCAATCCAATACATTTCATAAACCAATCCATTTCCTAGCTCATTTCCCTAAACCATAACTTGTTATCCACTTTTTGTGTCCACATCGCAAAACCGAGAGAAACTGATTTTTTGGTCTTATAATTTTGATCCAATTATTATTTGGTTGGATAGGCCTACCATATATCATAAGCCCAATTTCGAGTTATAACGAATAACATATGAGCAAAACACTAAACTCGGCCCAAAACCGATACCCTTCCACTAAAACGGACATATCTTAAAATCTACAAATCATTTTACGAATAAGATATGAGCAAAACACTAACCTCGGCCCAAAACCGACACCCTTCCACTAAAACGGACATATCTTAATTGGAAAGAAGAGTTGATAAGCTTTCCAATGATATATTATATGCCTTATTCGAAGTTTCGGATCTAAAGTTATGATTATTTTAAAAACGGGTAAAAAATTGGAATCACTGGCACAGTGCAAAAGCATCGTGTCACGGGAGTGTGCTCCATCTGACGGTGTCTGGCACCGTGAAACGGTACTGTACATCGTGTCACAGTGCTATTTTTGAAGCTTTTTCGTGTCATATTCCACCGTGGCACGGTACCTGCTTCCGTGACACGGTGCCTGCTGCCGTGACACGGTATTTCTCAACGTCACAGTGCTTTTACGTTTTTTCCCACTCCCTGACACGGTGTACTGTACCGTGCCACGGTGGACACTTCTGTGTCACGGTACATGTGCCGTGTCACGGAACTTTCTCGTTTCTTTTCCGTGTAAACCCTTCACGTGTTTTCACTTCCCGTAGGTCAAATATTTCCTGCGTCGCACTGTTTTCCACCGTGTCACAGGAGTTTTCCCCGTATGATGGTGCCTTCCCCTGTCTGAAGGTGCCTGGCACCGTGTCACGGTGTTTTTCACCGTGTCGCGGTGTTATTTTTTAGGGTTTTTATCTTTTTAGGTTACCGTGTGTTCCCTTTGCTCATTTTCTCTATAAATAGGACCCCCCTTTCTGCAGTTTGGGGCATCAAATCCTTCTCTCTTTTACACCAAAAATCGTTCTCTTCTATCTCTCTCATATTCTAAGCCTTAAAACTATATTCCTAATTACACCATTCTTCCCTTAAGCACTCCAAGGAGTCCATACTCGACCCGAGGTTCTGTCCTGAAACCAAGGCGTGAAAGGTACAAATAACCGAAGGTTTAGACCAAATCAAATCTAATTTTTATTTAATTTAATTTAATATTCATTTGCTTTATATTTTTATTGAAGTTATTAATAGTTTATTCATGATGTAGCAATTTAAAGGAACGCGCAGAATGTGAGTAATTAATTAATTTCATTACTCTTATTTTATTTTAATATTGCTAATATCATGATTAGGTCATTTTATATTTGATTTGACTAACAATTTATTGTTAAGTTGCTTCCAATATTAATGTTTATTTTTATTATTTTTTATGATCACCATATTGCATGTTTAAAGGGAATATGTAATTGAAAATCACGCCTAATAAGATAATTTGGACAACCGGTTTAGGTTCCTTTTCATCTTGTTATTAATTAAAGTGATCATTAATATTTTAGAATAATGTGTTGCATTAATATTAAACCAACTTAGCCTAATAATAGTTTGGAGCAAATTGAATCTTTGTTTGCATGCCTTTGAGATTGCATGAATCATTTTTTACTATAAGAATCGAGTAGAGGCCAATACGGGCGAATGTGACTCCATGACTCACTTCGTACCATCATCCCCGATCCTCCTTTCATGGTTCCCAACCATATGGAGTTAGTAATCTCATGGATTATGAATGGGGTGTAACCTTCACGGGTCAATCGTTGTTGCCTATCGTTGTCCCTTATCATGGTTGCCCTTTATGATCCGTGAACGGTTTACAGGTTCCTTAAAAACTTGTTGGCGGCTCCCTTCTTTCCTTGTCCCTATTCGTATTATGTCAATTCCCACTTCCTATGAGTGCCAAGCATATTTACAACATGTTTTAACGTAGGCGCACTTCGAGTGACGCCTACAATTTGACGACTCCACTAGGGAGGATTCATGGTTATTTATCGATTTGAGTGATCAATATTTAATTAAGATGAGTGGATGAGACTTGAAAGATTCTTGAAAAATAATCATGTGATTAATTTGGCATTTTTGCATAAGCATAGATGTTTTAACGTCGCATTTAGGTCTGTCTCGTAAGAAAAATTGAATAACTTGATTGCGTACGAAGGAAAACAGGGCACCAGTTTGATTTTCTGACTATCGTGCCACGGCAGAATCTGTCGTGTCACGGTGCAGTACATCGTCAGACGGTGTGCAATATCGTGACACGGTGCTCTCTGTCGTGTCACGACAATCCTTAAATAAGTCTGGTGGCTTATTTTCTCTTCTCACAGTCAATTTCCTTCGGTTTTTTCAGAAAAAACGTGTGTGTTCTACATGCGTCTTAGCCCCAGGGGGTTTAAGCTCTATCAACCCAAAAACGCTCATGGCAATAAGGGTTCATCCGAGTTTTTAAATCCACTCAAACCATGGAGTCGAGTTCGATTTCATCACGAACTCGCGGAGCCGCCTGTTGGCATACACCCTCAAGGGAGGCTGCCTTGCTAATGCATCCAAACTCTTAACTATGGTACCCTATTGACACCAAATAAACCTGACCATAGTCGAACATAGAACCTGACCTTAGGTTGCAAACTATTCTTTGCATCATTGTGCCTACGTGTTTTATGTTTGGTCGTTTTGATCCTAACCTTAACGATCTTTCTTTGTCTATGGTGGATTATTTTATGACTAACGATTGCCAATGGACCGTATTCACTTAATAATTAGCGCAAACTAAAAAAAAAAATTCCCGTGCCACGGGAAAGTTCACCGTGTCACGGCAGTTTCCACTGTGGCACGGTAGATTTCCAGCAAAATATATATATATATATATATATATATATATATATACAAACCTTGAAATGGTCACCGCGTCACGGCAGCTTGTGTCGTGACACGGTACAGTGCCTAGGAAATAAGTCTTAGTCAATTTTTTTTTAGTCTTCCGTGTTAATTTTGTCCTCGCGTCAGTCATTTTGGTTACTTTTCCCATGTCTAGCCATACGATCATACCACGAGTCTTATAGCATCACTAAATCACTCACGAGTCTAGTATTATTCCAGACACTTTTTTTCTTGACTCGAGTCATACACAATGTCGTCTATGATCATACTAGGTTCATGCACCCCCATTTCCGTCATAATAAAAGATGAGTGGATTTGAGTTATTCTCACCTATTTTCAAATGATTTGTTTTCCTTCTTTTCCTATCTTGAGCAATAAGTCAAACAATTAAGTGAATTTATTTCATTTCACAGTACTTGGTCAAGGAGCAGGGGTAGGTTGGTACGGTTCGAGTCATTACTGCATCAACCTCTTAGGCTTTAAAGAGAACTTCACCATCTCCACATCACTCATCACCTTCAAACTAATTTCAATTTGTCCCAATGGCCACTAAGGAAGATATTGAGAGCATTAACAAGTCCATAGTGACAATATCTAACATGTTACAAGCACTCACTATCAGAGTCAACACAGTAGAGAAAAACAATGTTACTGCAGCTGCAATGGACAAGATCAAAGAGCAAATGAGCAAGATTTCTGAAGATTTCACCTATATGGAACGGCCTCCCACTCCTTTGGATGTGAAGGACAGACTCCATGAAAAGTTCTCCACTGCTGATATTCCAAAGTTCAAGCCTACTGACAATCCAATATTCCATTTGAAGGCGTTCTCTACAACCATGGCTCTTAAGGGATTGGACGTAACACTCTTCCCTATGGTGTTCCCTCTCTCCTTAGAACATGCTTGCCAACACAATGGTTTTATTCCCTAGATGACAAGCGTACTGCGACTTGGCATGATGTCACTGATAGTTTCATGAACCGTTACAAGTGTAACATTCAAAGTAAAACTTCTGAACGTGAACTCTCCATTTTCAAACAGAAAGAGAATGAAGGCTTCACTTCTTATTTGAACAGGTGGAGGGAAACAGCTCCACTCTTGGTAGATCCTCCCAAAAAAAAGAGATGATTTGCCTCTTTATCCAAAATTTGAATCACAAGTACAAGCAACATCTCAAATTTCTTCCTTTGAACACTTTTGAAGCTGTATATGACATTGGCATCGATATTGAGGATGATCTAATAAAGACTGCCGGTAAGAACAATAATAACACTTGGAAAAACAAGAAGAACGACCATTCTTATTCTTCGTCTTCTAAGCAAGAAAATACTACCAAGTGTTAGGTCTTGATGCTCCATTGCCCAAGAAGAAAAGAACTTACACTGACTTATGATGCGGCCTTTGATCGCCTTTACGGTCATGGGTTGATCACACCTATTGGGCCATTTCCAAAGCCAAAACCTGAAAAGAGGAGCGCCAAATGGAATCCCAATGCCCATTGCAAGTACCATCAAGGAAGGGGCCACACTACAGAGCAATGTTGAAATTTGAAGGACGTCATTCAAGACTTGGTTGATGCAAACAAACTTCTTGTCCCTCCAGACAGCAAGAAGTAATGAACACAAGGCGTACAACAGATCCTTTGTGCAAAATTTCATGTTTTCTTTTTTTATCATTCATCTCCATTCCCCATTCATGTCTAGCATAGGTTTTTCATTTTAAAGTTTTATATGTTTCATGTGTTTCGTTCACCTTTTCCATTAATAAAATGAGCAAATTTCCTTTACATCTCGATCGTAGCATTTTTCATTCACTCATTCTAAAAAAAATCAATTATGGAACTAAACACAAGGTACACCAATGACTTGAGGCACCTCTGCAACCCTGTAATTCTCTGTTAACCGTTCAATCACATTCCATTTCTTCATCAACCACTTTGAGCCTCGTCTATCGTTTGGCCTTCATTTCTTCAACCCACATTTACTTAACCCTTGTATTGGAAGAAGTGTAATTGTATAACATTCAAAAAGCAAGTAAAAAAAAAGCATCAAAGCAACAATAAAACAATGTCTAAGGGAAAGTGTTCCAATGTCTTCGATATGAACACGTCTCAAATTGCGTCTCTCATCGAGTGCTTGGTACCGTGTCTGAGAAATATGAATGCTAAGTGAGTGATGGACCACATGATCTGAGATTGCCCACATTGATTCAAAAGAATAAAAAAAAGCGAAAAAAGAAGAAAAAATGAAAATAAACTTGCAAAATTCAAGACAAAAAAGTATATGAAAAATAAAACTTGAAAATTTTAATACATAATTGCATCTCTTGGGGACTTCTCTTGGGTCTTGAGCCTTTTACTCCTTTTTTCCTTAAACCTTCGGCTTAACACCTTACAACCCTTGAAAGACCTCTTTGAGAAATATGAATGCTAAGTGAGCTACGTTCGGCCTGATTCCTAACGGATACGTAGGCAACCTCACATCGAGGTGCGGCCACATTCATATTCATATCCATGCATGATTGTAGGAAATATTTCAAGCATTATCCCTAGCTTGAACCCCACTATGATCATACACTAAAGTACAGTGGCGTCCAAAGGGAAGGAAGCTAGAGCAAAAGAGTCGCCAACAAGTTTTAGGAACTTGTAAACCGTACCCAGGGTGAAGATTACACCCCTTAATGATCCAAGAGATCGTTAACTCCAATAGGTCTTGAACCATGACTGGTAGTTCGGGGATGAAGGTACAAATCCAACCTAAAATAGATTGAACCTGCCCTAATAATAGGCCTCTACTTTATTCTGATCGTATTCATGTGCGCTTTCTGACTAACATGCAATCAATAGGATTAACCCTAAACCTGTTTATCTATGTTGGTTGAATATTAATGCACAAATAAACTATTATTGGCGATCACTTGAATTATAATCAAATTAACCCTAAATAAGATTATTAATTATCTTATTAAGCGTGATTACAAGTACCAATTCCCTTTAAACATGCATAAAAGGCGTGATCAAGAAATAACAATAAATATCATATCAAGCAATATAATAATAATCAAAACAATTATAATCATAATTAAAATAATCATGTTCATGTTAAAGCATAATAATAGCAAGATCCTAGGCATGATACTAACAAGATTAATAACAAACCCTAGCATGTCACTAAACATCAAAGATCAAATATATATCCCTAACATGATACTAACATGAATATTAGGAAAGAACATAGGAAGCATCGCAGGAATCACAATTGTCATATTTGATATTAAAATTATAGTTGTTACCCTAAACATGATACTAGGAAGATCAAAACGCCCTAACATGACACTAGGAATCATAATAACAACCTAGCATGATTTCTATATCATAATATCAATAAAAACCATTAAAGCACTTACTTGGATACCTCGTACCTCTTTCTAATAAAAAAATACACGCGTTAGTAGCTTCAAGGAAAATAATAAACATCAATTAAATTAAATAATTGAAAGAGAGATTTAGGAACAAAACCCTCAGAAATTAAAACCTTTCACGTCTAGGGCGAAGGCAACTTCGAATAATGCTAGGTGTATCTAAGTCTCATGAATGCGGAATTTTGTAAAAAAAGGGTAGGTTTAGAAATGAGAGAGAAGCTTTGAGAGAAAAAAATTAGAAAACTAGAAAGTTGATGATTGTAGATTGTAGATTGTAGATGAATGAAAACAGAATTTTTAGGAGGCTATTTATAGAGAAAACCAGCCAAAAAGATAGAAAATCGAACCAGAGTTCTGACGCAAAAAAACAGAGTTAGCGCCGGACGCTGACATTAGTGCCAGACCCTAACGCTAGCGCCAGGTGCCAAGCTTAGCGCCAGGCGCTAATGCTGGGGTTAGGCGCTAATCTTGTTTTTGACGCGTATTCTAAAAATCAGATAGAAATTAACCATACAGGAGGATAAATCGTATTTTCCTCAAAAACATTCTTTTATTCTGATTAAAACTCTAAAAAGTCAACAAAAGTCAATTTACCAATGCTAGTTGAATTAGGAATGAAAAGAATCTTCTAGAAGACAAAAATCATTCCTAATTGCATTAGGAATGATAAATCTATGTTAGGCCCTCCTCTTGATCATTGGGCCGCATACAAGGCTCAAATCGGACCCAATTTAGTAATTTGGCCATAACTTCCTCACTATTCATCGGAATTGGCCTTATAATATATCGTTGGAAAGCTCTTTTCAAGACCTATCCAACTACACTAATATTGGACCTATGTCATGGAACAACCAAAATTGATTGGCTGTTTTCTTAAAATAGATTTTCAAAAATAGAGAGAAAAGAAATGAAATTAAAACTATCCGCAACACTAGACATTCCACACTTCACTTCATTCGATTATGATTTGACGTGAAAGGTACTCATCACCGGGTTTGGTTTTGGGGAGACACAAATAGGTGTCTACAAAAGCCGCCACTTTGACTGAGTATGGAAAAACGCCAGTTTCAAAAACAAAAGTCAAAGTATCGATAGGGACGGAGAATGATTCAAAACGTTGTGCGATCCTAAATCATTCTTGTAACGCCGATACCTGCAAACTAGCGTTAGTTAAACAGATAAGAGAGTTAAGAAACGTGTATCTTGCACTGTCGAGCACACGTCTCTAGAGGTAACCGATTTGTTGCATTTGTTATTGTTGTGGCAACCTTCCACAATTTATGAAATGCCATATTGTTGTTTTAATGTTCACTCATCTCTGAACAATGGAGCTTTTCGGATATGTTCACGCGCCTCTGAATAAAGAGCTTCTTTTTAATATGTACTTCTGAATGATGTGTCCACGCGTCTCTGAACAAAGAGCTTGATAATAGGATGCCCACGCGTCTCTGAGCAAAAGAGCTCGATAAAAGGATGCCCACGCGTCTCTGAGCAAAAGAGCTCGATGATATGTCCATGCGTCTCTGAACAAAAGAGCTTTGATAATATGTCAACGCGTCTCTGAACAATAGAGCTTTGATAATATGCTTATTACGATTGTAATCAAGCTGACTACTTAATCATGTCAAATTGCTTATAGGGGCTAACTGGCGTACCAAGGAACCAGAAATTGCTGAAAGAGGTTAAAATAACTGCTCTGAGTGGTTGAGCGTTATGTCGCCGCCGCAATGCCTCCGGCGCCGCGATTAGGCTCTGTCGCCAGACGCTGAAATCTGTTGCAAGACGCTAGATGTTGTCGTCTGGCGCTGGAGTCGGGTCTTCTCTATTCTGCTCTTGTTGCCGCTGGGATGCACCTGTATTTATCTTTGACTATAGGACTTTGCCAATTTCTTTCTTTATTTTAGGGTTGACCTAAGGTTCAATGTCGCTTGACTCATTGACTTGACAAGACTCAAGATATAAATTTGACTCGCTGTGATTGACTTGAGATTGACACGTGTGACTCATGACCCGTGTGTGCATTGTATTATGATTGTGCGACTCGAAAATGCAAAAAAAGCAAAAATTTTCCGTCATTTTTGTGGAGGGTACCGACTTTCTGCCAAACAAGAAAGACGCCAAAAGGAAAAAAAAAGAAGAAAGAAGCAAAGTTTTTGAAGGTGCATGTTGAATGAGCTTAGTCAAATGTTGTTTCTCACAGTACAAGGATTGTAACATCTTAGACTATCCTAGTTGACTCAATAATGAAAGTATTTAGGTAACTTAGGCACGCAGGCTAAGCACTTCATGCTTTGTGATGCAATGATGATTAATGAGCGATTTTGACATGACAAGGCATGCTTCAGCGCTATGTTAAGATTTCATGACAAAGGGTTCTTAAGGGAAAGTATATTCGGTCATGTATCTGTGCAGTGTGTGAAAGTGATACTAAAGTTAGGCCGCAAGTACTAAGTGTGTGGGAAGATATTATTTTTTTAGAAGAGTCAAATGATGGTGACTCTTAGGCTAGGTAAGCTAATGATGTAAGCCCCCAAGTCTAGTTCTAAATGAAAAGGGATGAGCATTAGAAATTCCTAGATATGATCATAGTGTAAGTGTGTGAATGTGAATATGAATGCATTTTTATTATGGTCGCACCTCGATGTGAGGTTGCCTACGTATCCGTTAGGAATCAGGCCGAACGTAGCTCTAGCCGAACCTCGCACAAGTGTGTGTATACCTCAAAAAGGACTTTTTAAGGGTTGTTACGTGGTTAGGCTAAATGTTGAAGAAGAAGGGATAAAAGGCTCAAGACCCTAGATGAGCCCCCAAGGTGTGCAACTTTGCTTTTGGAATATTTGTATTTTCGTGCTTGAGGCTTTCTACTCTTTTTTAGCTCTCTTTTCTCTTTTTTTTTTTTTTTTTGCTTTAGCATTTATTTTATTTTATAAGTGTGGGCAATCCCGATCATGCGGTTTATCACTCACTTGACATTCATTTTTCTCAGGCACGGTACCAAGCACTCGATAAGAGACGTAATCTGAGACGTATTCATATCGAAGACATTGGAACACTTACCCTTTTTGTAAACTTTTATTTATTTATTTCTTATTTTATTTATTTTAATTTTTTGAAATCACTCAAGCTTTTGAAATTTCATAAGTTACACACCATCCCTTCCCAAGGTTAGGTAGATATGGGTTGAAGAAGAAAGGTCTATCGTTAGACGAGGCTCAAAGTGGTTTCCCAACAAAGGATTGCATATTTGAAGGGTGAAAAGTGATATGATGTTGCTACAATGGGTGCCTCAAATCATTGGTATACCTTGTGCTTAATTTGACATGAATTTTTATTTTTATGTATTTTTTTTATTTAAATGCAATGCAATGCGATGATCATATGTAAGGAAATAAAATGCTCATTTTATTAAAGGAAAAGAAATAATGATCCTACAAAATTAATCTAAGGAAAGAAAGGTGCCTATGCTAGACTTATTGGGGAAAGGAAAAAATAAATAAAAAAAATCAAAAAAATATCATGAAATCTTGTCGTTGAATCTTGCCTCTTGTCCCTTGGCTTATCATCACTTGGTGTTCTTGCCGACTAGAGGTATTGGAAGCCCGTTATTGTCGATCAAATATTGGATTGCTTCCTTTAGCTTCCAACAGCTCTCAATAGTATGACCCCTACCTTGATGGTACTTGCAGCGTACATTTGGGTTCCAACTAGGCAATCTCTTCTCCAATGGGGGATCTTGAATGGGTCTAATAGGAGTAATGAGTCCCTTTTCATGGAGTCGATCGAAAGCATCATTGTAGCTAATTCCAATAGGGGTGAAATCCTTTCTTAGTTGCTTTCTAAATACTCGATTATCCATGGCTAAGATTTCATTAAGGTCGAAAGTGTCAACACTGTTACTAGAGTAGGTGTTTTTGGAAGAAGAAGGATAGTCGTTCTTCTTTCCTTTACAGCCACTGTTGTTATTGTTACTGATTTTGGCCTTCTTGTTGCGCGGGGGAACATGAAGGAGATTTGAATCAATGAGGTCTTGAACACGATCTTTGAGGGCGAGACATGCTTCGGTGGTGTGACCACGACCTCTATGGTATTGGAAATAAGAATTTGGGTCCCAATTAGGACACCGTTTTTCAGGCGGAGGGTCTTGACTGGGACCAATGGGGTGAATGAGACCTTGATCGTGAAGACAGTCAAAAGCTTCATTATAAGTCATTCCTATTGGTGTGTATTCTTCAATGGTCCGTTTTGCCCGTGGCTTAGGAGCATTGAGTTATTAATTAAATCTTTGGTGAGAATTTTGTTCGATAACCATCACCCGATTTGCTAATCCTTCTACCACATTCAAGAGCATGGAAATGAAATCTTGCAGTTTTCAAACGTCTTCTTTTAGACTTGACGAGTCTTCCCTTGTATTATCTAAGAAAAGACTTTCATCCTCCTCAATCATGGCCACTTCATCAAGAGAGGTTATATAAGTTTTCTCGATCATGGGCTCACCTACAGGTGTGATAAGGAGTGAAGGACCGAAGGATGTTTGATCCTCTACGATGGCTAGAATCTCGGAAGTTTTATTGTCATCAATCAGATCTTGAATAGCTTCTTTGAGTTCCAACACTCCTTAGTGTCGTGACCCTTTCCTTGGTGATATTTTGGGATCCTACTTAGGTGGCCTGGCTTCTGGAACTGGATCTTTGATAGGCCCAATGGGCATGACTAGTCCTTTGTGGTGTAGCTTCTCGAAAGCTGTTTCATAACTCATACCAAGTGGAGTGAACACTCTTTTCGACCTTTGGATTCGTGATTTAGAGGCGTTCGTAGCATGTACTTCATTAATGGGAGAGGAAGAAGAAGGATGGTCGTTCTTCTTTCCTCTTGCACTATTATCTTTCTGAAGGTCATCTTCAATGTCAATGCCTAAATTATACACGGCCTTGAAAGTATTCAAGTTGTGTTGGTATTTTAAGTGCTTTGAATACTTCTCTTGGAGATTCTTGATAAACATCTTCACAGATTCTTTTTCGATAGGAACCTTAACCATATTAGCAGAAGTTTCCCTCCATTTGTTGAAGAAAGAAGTGAACCCTTCATTTTCTTTTCGTTTTAACATCTCAAGTTGTCCGTGGTCTGTTTTTTCTTGAATGTTGCACTTATATCTATATATGAAAGCGTTTGTTATGGAATCCCAAGAAGAGGTTTTCTCTTTGTCAAGCGAAAAGAACCATTGTTGACAAACAGTCTCAAGAGATAAAGAAAAAAGGAATGAAAGAATTTCTTATCAATCTCCTTAATGTTCATTATAGTTTCAAAAGCTCTTAGATGAAAGTAAGGGTTATCTGTTGCCTTGAATTTTGGGATGTCGTTGGCATTGAACTTATGCAGAAGAAGTTCCTTGTCCAGCGAGACCTCTTGTGAACTAATGCCCTGAAATTTATAGTCACTAGATAGCTTGCTCAAGCTTTCTTGCATAAGGTTCATTTGTTGTTGCTTCACAGGGTCATCAATTTTGAGGGTTAAAGCCTTCAATGCTTCATTCACGGTAATCAATTGATTCCTAAGTTTATTGACTTCTTCTTGAGTTGCCATTATCTTCTTATCTTTCCTCTTTTGACGAATCGATTTATCAAAAAGTAAGACTTGAATAAAGAGGTTGTCCTTGATTAATCGCCCTTCTCTCCTCGACCAAGTACTGTGGAAAAGGAATTTGGGGATATTCATTGTTAATTATTTGACTTAAACTCTATTCATCATTAAATGGATGTAGGAAGTGAAGAAAGATGATGTAGATGGAGGGATATGAAGAATTAGGAATGAAATGTACCCCCAACTTAAATGACGGAAAAACCCGACTTATGCATGAACCTAAGACAAGGTCATGATGTCAAAAGAGTATGTACAAAGTGTGTGCTAAGACTAGTGAGTTTAGGTGACATGTTAAGACTCGTGTCATGACCATGTTGCTAGACTATGTGACTAGACTCAATTAAAGACTAAGTTAAGACTTCATGTATATGCATTAAACTGGACAGGTTGTAATATTTTAGTCATAACTTTTGATCTGTGACTCTGATTGGGATGAAACCAACTCCAAATTAAAGATAAAACTCGGGGCTACAGATCCATAGGTTTTTGAACTAGTAAATATTCCTAGAACTCCGGTTATGACCAAAACAATTTGACGCTTGTGCTGTATATGGGAATAAAAATCCGGGTTGATTTAAAGGAACTATGACTCGATTTTAGACATATTTATTAACTCAAATTAATTAATTAATTAGTTAAACAAAGTCCTTTAGTCCTTGGTTAGTTTATTTAAGAATTATTTACAAACACAAGTCAAACCAAGCGGTTAGGAAAAACACATAGGGTATGCACAACCAATAATGTACAATTAGTCAAGTAGGCACGATATGATGCAATGAGTTTGCAACCTAACCATGGCTCTAGTTCTCTAAACTTCAGGATATGGGTTAGTCAATAGAGGGTCCATGGTTAATTGTTCGGATGCACTGCGCGGAAGCCTAACCATGAAGGGTTGGCGCGAGTGGATGGGACACTGCAAATTTAGAAAAACTCGCTTCCATGGTTTGGTGAATTCAACATTCTCAGATGTACCCTTTGTTGCTTAGAGCGTTAAATCAGGTAGATGGAGCATGAATTCCCAAGGGGTTATGTCCATATGTAGAACACATATGGGTTTCAGGAAAGTGAGAAAAACTCAATCAGGAAGTATGATCGAGCAAACAGTGCTAAAACCTGGTCAAAATTAGAACGCATATTTCTGGCTCGGTATTGGAAGAACTTGGCGCCAGCAAACAGAGTCCAGCGCCACCTTTTGGCTTTAGCGCCTGGCGACAGAAGCTGTCGCTTGGCGCTAACGTCAAAATGTTGGCGCTAGTCTTTGTTCGTTGACGCTAGTTCCTACATGTCTCAGCAGCTTTCTGTGCTCGATAAAATTTTCTAGTTTCGCACAGCATTATTTCGATCCTAGTTGTGAAAGATATTCCTCAAATTTCCTACGTGTAAAAATCATATATTTTAACTCATTATGGATGGTCTTTCCAATGAGATATTTTTTATGCATATGACAATAATGTCAATCAAAATTACTCACATGAAATACTTAGAACTTTTCGAGTCTCATCCGCTCATTCTAAATAATTGCCGAAATAAATTTAAGGAATTAAAATAGAAATCCTCCCTAGTGGAGTCGCCAAAAAACTGTAGGGAATATTTCAAGAATTATCCCTAGATTGAACCCCACTGTGATCATACACTAAAGTACGGTGGCGTCCAAAGGGAAGGAAACTAGAGCAAAAGAGTCGCCAACAAGTTTTCGGAATTTTTAAACCGTTCACAATGTGAAGGTTACACCCCTTAACGATCCAAGAGATCGTTAACTCCAATAGGTCTTGAACCATGACTGGTAGTTCGGGAATGAAGGTACAAATCCAACCTAAAAGAGATTGAACCTGCCCTAATAATAAGCCTCTACTTTATTCTGATCGTATTCATGTGCGCTTTCTGACTAACATACAATCAATAGGTTTAACCCTAAACCTGTTTATCTATGTTGGTTGAATATTAATGCACAAATAAAATATTATTAGCGATCACTTGAATTATAATCAAATTAACCCTAAACAAGATTATTAATTATCTTATTAAGCGTGATTACAAGTACCAATTCCCTTTAAACATGCATAAAAGGCGTGGTCAAGCAATAACAATAAATATCATATCAAGCAACATAATAATAATCAAAACAATTATAATCATAATTAAAATAATCATGTTCATGTTAAAGCATAATAATAGCAAGATCCTAGGCATGATACTAACAAGATTAATCACAAACCCTAGCATGTCACTAAACATCAAAGATCAAATATATAGCCCTAACATGATACTAACATGAATATTAGGAAAAAACATAGGAAGCATCGCAGGAATCACAATTGTCATATTTGATATTAAAATTATAGTTGTTACCCTAAACATGATACTAGGAAGATCAAAACGCCCTAACATGACACTAGGAATTATAATAACAACCTAGCATGATTTCTATATCATAATATCAATAAAAACCATTAAAGCACTTAGTTGGATGCCTCGTACCTCTTCCTAATAACAAAATACACGCGTAAGTAACTTCAAGGAAAATAATAAACAACAACTAAATTAAATAATTGAAAGAGAGATTTGGGACCAAAACCCTCAGAAATTAAAACATTTAACGTCTAGGGCGAAGGCAACTTCGAATAATGCTAGGTGTATCTAAGTCTTGTGAATGCGGAATTTTGTAAGAAGAGGGTAGGTTTAGAAAAGAGAGAGAAGCTTTGAGAGAAAAGAATTAGAAAACTAGAAAGTTGATGATTGTAGATTGTAGATGAATGAAAACGGAGTTTTTAGGAGGCTATTTACAGAGGAAATCATCCAAAAAGATAGAAAATCGAACCAGAGTTCTTACACGAAAAAACAGAGTTAGCGCCGGACGCTGACGTTAGCGCAAGACGCTAACGCTAGCGCTAGGCGCCAAGCTTAGCGCAAGGCGCTAATGCTGGCGTTAGGCGCTGATCTTGTTTTTGACGCGTTTTCTAAAAACCAGATAGAAATTAACCATACAGGAGGATAAAATCGTATTTTCCTCAAAAACATTCTTTTATTCTAATTAAAACTCTAAAAAGTCAACAAAAGTCAATTTATCAATGCTTATTGAATTAGGAATGAAAAGAACCTTCTAGAAGACTAAAACCATTCCTAATTGCATTAGGAATGATAAATCCATGTTAGGCCCTCCTCTAGATCATTGGGCCGCATACAAGGCTCAAACCGGGCCCAGTTTAGTATTTTGGCCATAACTTCCTCACTATTCATCGGAAATGGGCTTATAATATATCGTTGGAAAGCTCTTTTCAAGCCCTATCCAAATACACTACTATTGGACCCATATCATGGACGAACCAAACTGGATTGTCTGTTTTCTTAAAATAGATTTTCAAAAACAGAGAGAAAAGAAATTAAATTAAAACTATCCGCAACACTAGACATTCCACACTTTCACTTCATTCGATTATGATTCGACGTGAAAGGTACTCATCACCGGGTTTGGTTTTGGGGAGACAGAAATGGTTGTCTACAATGATCGAGTCAAAGAATATCCAATTCTTACCCCTACCAATTTAGAGCTAGACTTGGGGGCTTGAACCTACATAATTTAGCCTACCTAGCCTAATGAGTTACCATCTCGACTCTTCTCACATCTGTTTCCCTCACCATAGCCTTTGCAGCCTCACCTTAGTATCACTTTCACACACTTCTTTCACACATAAATAGCCATATCATCTTTCCCTTAGGAACCCTTTATCATGAAATGTTGTTTCCCTACCGCGCATTCTTCATCATCTTTCAAGACAACATTCATTAGAAGAAACGTTGTATACTTGCTTAACTTACTAACCTGAGCAATGTTCATTGTTTCACGCATCACATAATGTGTTGAGAAACATTTATATATCAATTATTTGTAATCATACAGAGCATATCATCTTGATTTGTAATCATAAAAGCATATCGAGCCTAGTTCCCTGACCTAAGCAACGTTCATAATCACTTCATTTATATACGTGCTTAAATTCTAGACCTAAGTGACATTCAAGATAGCTTCTTTACACCATATATGATGCTTAGCTCCATGACCTAAGTTCATTCATCTATCGTGTCACATGATGTAATTGTCCTTAGCCTCCTGGCCTAAGAACGTGCATCATGCATACATTATTTTCAGGACAAGAAATTCAATCCATACTGTGGCCATGAAAGCCAGAAGTGGATGCTGATTCTCTTGATTCATTTCGTCTTGCTCAAGAAGGAATTTCAAAACATCTTCCCTTTTTCATTATTTTCTTTTTGGGAAGTTCAAAATACTCTATTAAAATTTTTATCGAGGGAAGTTCCAAAATAAAAGTTCAGTTTTCACGTCTTTCTTTTTTGGGAGAAAGTCAGTACCCTCCACTCGTCTCGTGACAAAAATGACGGAAAATTTTTGCTTTTGCATTTTTGGTTTTTTGTGCACGCATACACACAATCACAAGCTATAAACATGTCATGTCGTGTCAAGTCAAAGCTTGGTCAAGTCAGTTGGTCAAGTCAATCATAGTCTATACGAGTCCCTTGGCAAATTTTATTTTGGAGGTCTTAATTACAGCCCACGTTCCTGGACAAGCAGACCATCTACAACCCACGTCCAGGGACAAGCGGACAATCTACAGCCCATGTCCGGGGACAAGCGGACCATCTACATCCCACATCCGGGGACAAGCGAACCATTAACACCCCACGTTCGGGGACAAGCGGACTATCTACATCCCACGTTCGGGGACAAGCGAACCATTTACAACCAAGTTTCAGGGACAAGCGAACCAACTTCAGCCCACATTCGGGGACAAGCGAACCATTTACAACCCACGTTCTAGGACAATCGAACCACTATCATTTCACGACGCAAGGTTCTCGATACACAGAGACTTGCAATCTCATCATCTGTCGACTTTCCTCAAGCATGGAAAGTATTATCCGGTGGATTTCTTCAAGCATAGAAAGCTTCCAAAATCATCTGTCGACTTTCCTCAAGCATGGAAAGTATTATCGGTGGGTTTCTTCAAGCATAGATAACAACCAATTTCATAGTCGACTTTCCCCAAGCACGGAAAGTATTATCCGGCAGGTTTCTTCAGGCATAGAAAGCTACCAAATTCATCAGTCGACTTTCCTTAGGCATGGAAAGTATTTCAACAAAACGTCATTCGGTGGATTCCTTCAAGCATAGGAAGCTACCAAACTCATTTGTCACCGATACACTGGTGTCAGATAAGCATTCTATTCCTTTACTCTTTTATCTCTGGAACTAACATTTTTATGCAGGTATCGACTTATACAGAGTGATTTAGGATCGCAGAATGTCTTAAATCATTCTCTGTCCCTATAGATTACTTTTACTATCGTTTTCAAAACTGACGTTTCTACAAACTCAGTCAAAGTGGGGGCTTCTGTAGACACCTAAAAATGTCTCCCCAAAACCAAACCCGATGATGAACACCTTTCACCGCCATTATTGGTTGGGTTGAGTATTTAATCTGTGGAGTGCTTAAATCCATGTTCTATCCAATACATTTCATAAACCAATCCATTTCCTAGCTCATTTCCCTAAACCATAACTTGTTATCCACTTTTTGTGTCCACATCGCAAAACCGAGAGAAACTGATTTTTTGGTCCTATAATTTTGATCCAATTATTATTCTGTTGGATATTCCTTGAAATAAGCTTTCCAACCATATATCATAAGCCCAATTTCGAGTTATAACGAATAAGATATGAGCAAAACACTAAACTCGGCCCAAAATCGACACCCTTCCACTAAAACAGACATATCTTAAAATATAAAAATCATTTTTACCTCGTAGACACCTAAAAATGTCTCCCCAAAACCAAACCCGATGATGAACACCTTTCACCGCCATTATTGGTTGGGTTGAGTATTTAATCTGTGGAGTGCTTAAATCCATGTTCTATCCAATACATTTCATAAACCAATCCATTTCCTAGCTCATTTCCCTAAACCATAACTTGTTATCCACTTTTTGTGTCCACATCGCAAAACCGAGAGAAACTGATTTTTTGGTCCTATAATTTTGATCCAATTATTATTCTGTTGGATATTCCTTGAAATAAGCTTTCCAACCATATATCATAAGCCCAATTTCGAGTTATAACGAATAAGATATGAGCAAAACACTAAACTCGGCCCAAAATCGACACCCTTCCACTAAAACAGACATATCTTAAAATATAAAAATCATTTTTACCTCGTAGACACCTAAAAATGTCTCCCCAAAACCAAACCCGATGATGAACACCTTTCACCGCCATTATTGGTTGGGTTGAGTATTTAATCTGTGGAGTGCTTAAATCCATGTTCTATTTAATACATTTCATAAACCAATCCATTTCCTAGCTCATTTCCCTAAACCATAACTTGTTATCCACTTTTCGTGTCCACATCGCAAAACCGAGAGAAACTGATTTTTTGGTCCTATAATTTTGATCCAATTATTATTCTGTTGGATATTCCTTGAAATAAGCTTTCCAACCATATATCATAAGCCCAATTTCGAGTTATAACGAATAAGATATGAGCAAAACACTAAACTCGGCCCAAAATCGACACCCTTCCACTAAAACAGACATATCTTAAAATATACAAATCATTTTTACCTCGTAGACACCTAAAAATGTCTCCCCAAAACCAAACCCGATGATGAACAACCTTTCACCGCCATTATTGGTCGGGTTGAGTATTTAATCTTGGAGTGCTTAAATCCATATTTCCATTTCATAAAACCAACCCAACTCCTATCCCATTTCCCCAAACCATAACTTATTTTCCTCTTTTCGTGCCTTTAAACCCAAAATAATTCATTTTGTGTCCTTTAAAATAATTCATTTCGTGTCCTTTTCATAAAAATATTTAATACAGTTTATTTTGGTCCATAATCTGGGTCTAATGATTGTATAGTTAGATGGGGATTTAACAGATCTTTCCAACGATATATTATAAGACAAAATCCGAGTTATAACGAATAAGTTATGGCCAAAATACTAAAATGAGCCCAAACCGAACCTAAGCCCACCTTACCTCCGACCCAATGATCATGTGGAGGGTCCAAATAATTTAATCCAATTCCTAAACCAATTAGGATTAATTAGAATTTTCTATAATTTTCTAAAATATCTTAATTATTCTTTTTGAAAAGATAAGATTAAAGAGTTTGAAATTGAATAAAACTCCTTTTTTTGAAAGTCCTAATTATATGGTTGGATAGCCCTTGAAATTATCTTTCCAATGATATATTACAATATCAATTTCGAGCTATAACGGAAAAGATATGAATAAAATGTCAAACTCTATCCAAAACTAACACCGTCTCACTATTTCCGCCATATCTTTTATTCTATAAAATATTTTAATCTGATTCTAATTGGGTTAGAAAGTACATTTCAAGATATTTCCAACGATATATTATTCATCTTATTCCGAATTCTGGATCAAAATATGATAAAAACAAAAACCGCAAAAACTGCAGTCTATCGAGTTTTATTTCGATTTAATTCGGATCTTATCTTAATTCTTCGACCCTTCTTTTTTTTCTCTATAAATAGAGGTCATATCACCCCTTTTCCAATCATCAAAAAGCTTGATCATCAAATCATTCTTCTTTTCCTCTCTTTTACACCAAAAATCATTCTATTCTCTCTCCCACATTCTAATCCTTAAACCTATATTCCTAATTACACCATTCTTCCCTTAAGCACTCTAAGGAGTCCATACAATACCCAAAGTTCTATACTTAAACCAAGGCGTGAAAATTGTAATTAACTGAGGGTTTTGACCAAATTAACTCCACTTTTATTTAGTTTAATTATTTCAATTCGATTTATATTTTTTTACTGAAGTTACTAACAATTTATTCATGATGTAGCAATTAAAAGGAACGCGCGGAATGTGAGTAATTAATTAATTTAATTACTCTTATTTTATTCTTATTTTTAGTATCATGATTAGGGTTGTTATTATTATTTGATTTCACTAAAATATTATTGTTGAATTGCTTCCAATATTAATGTTTATTCTATTGTTATTATGATCACAATATTGCATGTTAAAGCGAATACGTAATTGAAAATCACGCCTAATAAGATAATTTGGACAACCGGCTTAGGTTCCTTTTTAATCTAGTTGTTTAATTCAATTGATCACAAATATTTTAGAATTATGTGTTGCATTAATATTCAACCAATTTAGCATAATAATAGTTTGGAATAAATTGAATTTTTGTTTGTATGCCTTTGAGATCGCAGGAATCACTTTTTACTATAAGAATTGAGTAGAGGCCAATACAGGCGAATGTGATTCCATGACTCACTTCGTACCATCATCCCCGATCCTCTTTTCGTGGTTCCGAACCATATGGATCCGGAGTTAGTAATCTCATGGATTATGAATGGGGTGTAACCTTCACGGGTCAATCGTTTTTGCCTATCGTTGTCCCTTTTTTGGTTGCCTTATAATGATCCGTGAACGGTTTACAAGTTCCTTAAAAACTTGTTGGCGGCTCCCTACTTTCCTTGTCCTTAATTGTGTCCCTTATAGTATATGTCAATTCCCACTTCCTATGAGTGCCAAGCATATTCATCACATTCTTTAACGTAGGCGCACATTGAGCGACGCCTACAGACCTGATTCTAATTTTGTTGGAAAGTAGACTTGATAATATTTCCAATGATATATTATATGCCTTATTCCGAGTTACGGATCAAAAGTTATGATGATTTTAAAAACGGGTAAAAAACTAGAATCACCGCGCACAGTGCAAAAGCACTGTGTCACGGGAGTGTGCCCCGTCTGACGGTGTCTGGCACCGTGAAACGGTACTAAACATCGTGTCAGTGCTATTTTTGAAGCTTTTTCGCGTCATATTCCACCGTGGCACGATACCTGCTGCCGTGACAAGGTATTTCTCACCGTGTTACGATGATTTTTCGTGTTTTCCCACACCGTTCACAGGGTGAAGGTTACACCCATTAACGATCCAAGAGATCGTCAACTCCATAAGGTCTTGAACCAAATAAGGGTTCGGGGATGAAGGCACAAATCCAATCTAAAAGAGATTGAATCTGCCCTAATAATAGGCCTCTACTTTATTCTGATCGTATTCATGTGCGCTTTTTAATTAACGTGCAATCAGTAGGTTCAACCCTAAACCTGTTTATCTATGTTGGTTGAATATTAATGCATAAATAAACTATTATTGGCGATCACTTGAATTTTTAATCATGTTAACCCTAACAAGATTATTAATTATCTTATTAAGCGTGATTACAAGTACAAAATTCCCATTAAACATGCATAAAGGAGATCAAGCAATAACAATAAATATCAAGCAACATAATAATAATAAATACTCATGAATAATAAAAATATAATCATCATCAAGATAATAATAATCATAAAAATAATAATCATAATAAATTAAAATAATAATCATCAAAATAATAATAATAATAACAATATTCATAATCATCATAAATTATAACAATTATCATTATAATCATGTTCATGTTAATATTAAAGCATAATAATTGCAAGATCCTAGGTATGATACTAACGAGATTAATAACAAACCCTAGCATGCCCATAAGCAAAGAAAATCAAATCTTTAACCCTAACATGATACTAACAATCATAAATATTAGGAAAAACATAGGAAGCATCGCAGGAATCATAATAAGCATATTTAATATTAAAATTACCCTAGACATGATACTAGGAATATCATAATAACAATTTAAACATGATTTCTACATCATAACATCAATAAAACCATTAAAGTACTTACTTTGATGCCTCGTACCTCTTTCTAATAACAAAATACACACGTTAGTAACTTCAAGGAAATTAATAAACAAAAAAATTAAATCAAATAATTGAAATAGAGATTTGGGACCAAACCCTCAGAAATAATTGAGTCAGGCGCCAAGCCTGTTTTAACGCGTTTTCAAAAATCAGATAAGTTTTCCGTACTGGAGGATAAAATCATATAATTTCCTCGAAAATGCTATTTGATTTTAATTAAAACTCTGAAAAGTCAACAAAGTCAATTTATCAATGCTAATTAAATTAGGAATGAAAAGAACCTTCTAGAAGAATCTAGAAGACTAAAACCATTCCTAATTGAATTAGGAATGATAAATCATATTAGGCCCTCCCTTAGATCATTGCGCCGCATATAAGGCTCAAACCGAGCCCACTTTAGTAAATTGGCCATAATTTCCTCAATATTCATCGGAATTGGGCTTATAATATATCGTTAGAAAGCTCTTGGCAAGCCCCGTCCAAATAAACTATTATTGGACCCATATCATGTACCAACCAAACTGGATTGGCTGTTTTCTTAAAATAATTTTTCAAAAACAGAGAGAAGAGAAAAGAAATTAAAACTATCCGCAACACTAGACTTTCCACACTTTCACTTCATTCGATTATGATTCGACGTGAAAGTTACTCATCACCGGGTTTGGTTTTGGGGAGACACATTTGGATGTCTACAGAAGCCCCCACTTTGATTGAGTTTGGAGAAACGCAGGTTTCGAAAACAAAAGTCAAAGTATCGATAGGGACGGAGAATGATTCAGAACGTTCTGCGATCCTAAACCACTCCTGTAACGCCTATACCTGCAAAAATAGCGTTAGTTAAACAGATAAAAGAGTTAAGAAGCGCGTATCTTACACCGTCGAGCACACATCTCTGAAAGTAACCGATTGTTTTGATGACCTTCTGCAAGCTAGAGAATGTCATCCCACTTGAAAACCGCTACGCCTGTAACTGCTTCCAAATTAGAAGATTGCTTTGCCTGAAATGATCCTCCTCCGCATTGATAATATTCCACATCCAAGGGAATACTATAGAAGATTGCTTCTCTTGAAACAATCCTCAGTTGTTTCTGAAAACTCTTCACAATCTAGGGAACGTCACCTTGCTGTTTCGATGTTCACTCATCTCTGAACAAAGAGCTTCTTTTTGATATGTTCACGCGTCTCTGAACAAAGAGCTTCTTTTTGATATGACACCAATTTCCGCTGTGATAGTCTTCGCAAAGATCACTGCTTTTATCCTTAATGCTGCTATGCCAGTACGTCGGCGCTTTGCTGCGTGTGAACCAGTATGTCGACAATCCTCTTTTATTTGGGAATAGTTGCCAACACAACTCTTGTATGATGTATGACAATCCAAATTAGGGAAAGTTGTCAATGCCACGTAACAATCCATCCTTGGAAATGTTGCCACGATGAAGTGACAATCCGTACCTCGGAAAATTTGCCAAAATCCAAATTTGGGAAAAAGTTGCCAATGTTTCGTAACAATATTTAATAAGAACTTTGCTACGATCGAAAATCCACATCTTGGAATATAACTCTTGAAAGCAATCCACCTTGGAAATTTGCCAACGCTATGCGACAATCCTTTTGGGAAAATATTGCCACAATTGACAATCCGCGTCTTGGAACATTTGCAAAAAAGAGTCGACTGACAATCCACTTCGGAAAAATTTGCCACTTACTGAAATGAATGACAACCCATGTTGAGGAACCTTTGCCGAAATTTATGATGAATAGAGTCCTACGACAATCCTTTGGGAAATTTTTCCATAGGGAACTGGGTGTATGACAATCCAATTTTTGGAAATATTGTCAGTTGGGGATGACAATCCAATTTTTGGAAAACTTTGTCGTTTAATAAGAATGCGCGACAATCCATATTTGGAAATATTGTCGTTTAAGTGCTTGCTTTTGAACCGATTGTAATGAGCCAATGTTTTAGGCGCTTAAGCTAAGTGAGACGATTTTTTTGTCACGTCAATCACTTACTACGATTGTAATCGAGCCGACTACTTATCATGTCAAATTGCTTATAGGGGCTAACTAGCGTACCATGGAACCCGAAATTGCTACATGAGGTCGAAATCACCTTTCTGAGAGGCTTCGAGCTCTGTCGTGGCTGAGATATTTCTGGCGCCAGGAATTGGAGTAGGGTCCTCCCTATTCTGCTGCACATGTATTTTTTTTAACTATAGAACTTTGCCAATCTTTTTAATTATCTTAGGGTTGACCTAAGGTTTAATGTTGCTTGACTCATCATCTTGACACGACTCAAGGTATAAACTTGACTCTCTGTGATTGACCGACTCGAGGTTGACTCGACTCGAAGTAAAATGACACGTGTGACTTGTGACCCGTGTGTGAATAGTGTTGACTCAATGTGACTCAAAAATGCAAAAACCAAAAAATTTCCGTCATTTTGGTGGAGAGTACCGACTTTCTCCCGAAAAAGAAAGATGCGAAAAAGAATTGAAGTTTTGAAGGTGCATGTTGAATGAGCTTAGTCAAATGTTGTTTGATACTATCTCTCATGGTGCAAGGATTAATCCATCCTAGGCTATCTCAATGGTTGACTCAATGATGAAAGTATTTGGGTAACTTAGGCACGGAGGCTAAGCACTTCATACTTCGTGATGCAACGATGATTGATAAGTGATGAGCGATGTGACAAGGCATGCTTTATGTTAAGATTCCATGACAAAGGGTTTCTAAGGGAAGTATATTTGGTCATGTATCTGTGCAGTGTGTGAAAGTGACACTAAAGCTAGGCCGCAAGAGCTAAGTGTGTGGAAAAATATTTAAATATATTGAAAAGAGTCACATGGTGGTGATTCTTAGGCTAGGTAAGCTAATGATGTAAGGATCAAGCCCCCAAGTCTAGCTCTACATGGATAGGGATGAGCATAGGATATCCCTTGATATGATCATGGTGTAAGTGTGTGAATTTGAATATGAATGCTTGTTTATTACGGCCGCACCTTGATGTGAGGTTGCCTACGTATCTGTTAGGAATCAGGCCGAACGTAGCTCTAGCCGAACCTCGCACAAGTGTGTATACCTCAAAAAGGTCTTTTAAGGGTTGTAACGTGGTTAGGATAAAGGTTATAGAAGAAGAGGATAAAGGCTCAAGACCCTAGATAAGCCCCCAAGGTGTGAAACCTTGCTTTTGAATCTTTGTATTTTTATGCTTGAGTTTCTACTCTTTTTTGCTCTCTTTTTTTTTCTTTATTTGTTTAATTTTCATAAGTGTGGGCAATCCCGATCATGCGGTCTATCACTCACTTGGCATTCATGTTTATCAGGCACAGTACCAAGCACTCGATAAGAGACGCAATCTGAGACGTGTTCATATCAAAGACATTTTCATATCAAAGACATTGGAACACTTGCCCTTTTGTACACTTTATTTATTTATGCTTCTTTTTGCTATTTTTAATTTTTTGAATTCACTCAAGCTTTTTTTAGAATTTCATAAGTTACACACCATCCCATCCCAAGGTTAGGTAGATGTAGGTCGAAAAAATAAAGGTCTATCGTTAGACGAGGTTCAAAGTGGTTTATGAAGAAAGGATTGTAAATTTGAAAAGTGAAAGGAGATATGATGTGGCTAAAAGGGGTGCCTCAAATCATTGGTATACCTTGTGCTCAATTCGACATGGATTTTTTTTTTTAAGATGCAATGTAATGCAATGATCATATGCAAGAAAATAAATGCTCATTTTATTAAAAGGGAGAAAAGGAAAAAAGACAACAAAATTAATCTAAAGGAAAAGAAAAGGTGCCTATGCTAGACTTATTAAGGAAAGGAAAAAATGAAAAAGAAATAGAAAAAGAGGTCATGAAATCTTGTCGTTGAAGCTCGCCTCTCTCTTGTGTTGTTTGCTCCGACATCATCCAGTCTTCTCGCTAGCTAGAGGCAATGGGATCTTATTTGCCTCTATGAGATCTTGTCTTGTGTTGAAACCTGTAGCATTCATCAGTAGTATGACCGCGCCCTCGATGGTACTTGCAATAGGAATTTGGATTCCATCTCGAAGATCGATTTTCTGGTGTTGGATCCTCGGTAGGGCCAATAGGTTTGATTAATCCTCGATCATAGAGACGATCGAAAGCAGCATCGTAGGTCATTCCAATGGGTGTGAACTCTTGCCTGGGTTTCCTTTTAGATCCTTGATTGTCCATGGTTAAGACACCATTATGGTCAAAGTTACTAACATTATTACTAGAGTGGGCGTTTTCGGAAGAAGATGGATTGTCGTTCTTCTTTCCTTTCCTGCCACCGTGGTTACTATTGTTAGTAGCTTTTTACTTTGCGAGGTCGTCTTCGATTTCAGTTCCGATGTCATAAACGACCTTGAAAGTATTCAAGTTGTATTGATATTTTAAGTGCTTTGAATACTTTTCTTGGAGATTCTTTATAAACATCCTCACAGACTCCTTTTCGGTGGGGACCTCAATCATTTTGGCGGAAGTTTCCCTCCATTTATTAAAGATAGAAGTAAAGCCTTCATTCTCTTTTTGTCTTAGCATCTCAAGTTGTCTATGATCGGTTTCGACTTGAATATTGCACTTGTATCTATCAACGAAAGCGTTTACTATTGATTCCCAGGTAGAGGTTTTCTCCTTATCAAGGGAGAAAAACCATTGTTGGTAAAAGGTTTCAAGAGATAGTGGGAACATAGAGGGAAAAACCTTCTTATCGATACCCTTAATACTCATTATGGTTTCGAAAGCTCTTAAATGGAAGTAAGGGTTATCTGTTGCCTTGAATTTAGGGATGTCAGTGGCATTGAACTTATGCGGAAGAAGTTCCTTGTCCAGCGAGACCCCTTGTGAACTCATGCCCTGAAATTTATAGTCACTAGATAGCTTACTTAGACTCTCTTTCATGAGGTTCATTTGTTATTGCTTCACGGGATCTTCAATCTTGAGTGTGAGTAGCTTCAGTGTCTCAGTCACGGTAACCAATTGGTTCCTAAGCTCATTGACTTCTTCTTGAGTTGCCATTATCCTTCTTAGACTTCCTCTTTTGACGAATTGGTTTATCAAAAAGTGAGAGTTGAATAAAGAGGTTGTCCTTGATTAATCACCCTTCTTTCCTCGACCAAGTACTGTGGAAAAGGAATTTGGGGTATTTATTGTTAATTATTTGACTCAAACTTCATTCAACATGCAATGGATGGAGGAAGTGAAGAAAGATTGGAATAGAATGTGAAAAAAGAAAAAGATGATGGAGGCGGAGGGATATGAAGAATTAGGAATAGAATGTACCCCCTAACTCAAATGAAGAAAAAAAAAACCGACTCATGCATGAACCTAAGACACGGTCATGGTGATGTATACTCAAAGTGTGTGCTAAGACTAGTGAGTGTAAGTGATATGTTAAGACTCGTGTCATGACCATGTGGCTAGACTATGTGACTAGACTCAAGGAAAGACTAAGTTAAGACTTCACGTATATGCATTAAACTGGACAGACTGTGGTATTTTAGTCATAACTTTTTATCTGTGTCTTTGATTTGGATGAAACCAACGCCAAATAAAGATAAAATTCGGGGCTACAGATCCATAGGTTGTATGACTCTTCTTCCTAGGACTCCGGCTATGACAAAAACAAGTTGATGTTTGTGCAGTATACGGGAATAAAAATCCGGGTTGACTTAAAGGAACTATGACTCGATTTTATGTTTATTTATTAGCTCACATTAATTAATTAATTAAACAATGTTCTTTAGTCATTAATCAGTTTATTTAGTCTTAACACAAGTCAAACAAACGGTTAGGAAAAATCACATAGAGTATGCACAACAAATAATGCAAAATTAGTCTAGTAAGCATAATATGATGCAATGAGTTTGCAATCTAACCATGGCTCTAGTTCTCTAAAGTTCGGGATATGGTTTAGTCAGTAGAGGGTCCATGGTTAATTGTCCGGAAGCCTAACCATGAAGGGTTGGCGCGAGTGGATGGGACACCGCGAGTTTTAGAAAAAACTCGCTTCCATGGTTTGGTGAATTCAACATCTCGGATGTACCCTTTGTTGCACGGAGCATTCAATCGGGTAGATGGAGCATGAATTCCCAGAGGGTTATGTCCATATGTATAACACATATGGGTTTCAGAAAAGTGAGAAAAAATTCAATAAGGAAGTAGGATCGAGCAAACAATACGAAAAACCGGTCGAAATTAGAACGCATATTTCTGGCTCGGTATTAGGGGAAATTGGCGCCAACAATCAGAGACTGCGCCAACTTTTAACTGTAGCGCCTGGCGCCAATACTGGCGTCTGGCGCTACGGCTAAAATGCTAGCGTCAAGCTCTGGCCTCTGGCGCTACTTCCCACATGCCTCAACAACTTTCTGTGCTCGATAAAATTTTCCACTTTCGCGCTATGTTATTTCGGTCCTAGTTGTGAAAGATATTTCTCAAATTTCCTACATGTAAAATCCTATGTTTTTAACTCATTACGGATGGTCTTTCCAATGAGATCTTTTTTTTTTATGCATATGACAATAATGTTAATCAAAATTACGCACATGAAATACTTAAAACGTTTCGAGTCTCATCCACTCATTCTAAATCATTGCCGAAAAAAATTCAGGAATTAAAATAGAAATCCTCCCCAGCGGAGTCTCCAAAAATTGTAGGGAATAAATTTAAAGCGTTAACCCCTAACTTGAACCCCACTATGATCATACACTAAAGTACGGTGGCGTCCAAAAGGGAAGAAGATAGAGCAAAAGAGTCGCCAACAAGTTTTAGGAACTTGTAAACCGTTCACAGGGTGAAGGTTACACCTCTTAATGATCCAAGAGATCGTCAACTCCATAAGGTCTTGAACAAAATAAGGGTTCGGAGATGAAGGTACAAATCCAACCTAAAAGAGATTGAATCTTCCCTAATAATAGGCCGCTACTTTATTCTGATCGTATTCATGTGCGCTTTTTAATTAACATGCAATCAATAGGTTTAACCCTAAACCTGTTTATCTATGTTGGTTGAATTTAATGCACAAATAAACTATTATTGGCGATCACTTGAATTTATAATCATGTTAACCCTAACAAGATTATTAATTATCTTATTAAGCGTGATTACAAGTGCAAAATTCCCTTTAAACATGCATAAAGGCGATCAAGCAATAACAATAAATATCAAGCAACATAATAATAATAAATAATTATGAATAATAAAAATATAATCATCATCGAGATGATAATAATCATAAAAATAATAATCATAATAAATTAAAATAATAATCATCAAAAAAATAATAATATTAACAATATTCATAAACATCATTTATAACAATTATAATTATAATCATGTTCATGTTAATATTAAAGCATAATAATAGCAAGATCCTAGATCTGATACTAACGAGATTAATAACAAACCCTAGCATGTCCATAAGCAATGAAAATCAAATCTTTAACCCTAACATGATACTAACAATCATAAATATTAGGAAAAACATCGGAAGCATCGCAGGAATCATAATAAGCATATTTAATATTAAAATTACCCTAGACATGATACTAGGAATATCATAATAACAATTTAAACATGATTTCTACATCATAGCATCAATAAAACCATTAAAGTACTTACTTTGATGCCTCGTACCTCTTTCTAATAACAAAATACACACGTTAGTAACTTCAAGGAAAATAATAAACAAAAAAATTAAATCAAATAATTGAAATAGAGATTTGGGACCAAACCCTCAAAAATTAAACCTTTCACGTCTCGTACCTCTTGATCTTGTGAATGCGGAATTTTGTATGACCAAGATTAGTTTAGAAAAAGAGAGGAAGAAAGATGAATGATTAAGAGAATTAATTGAATGAAAACTTATTGTAGGTGAATGCTATTTAAAACTGATTGTTGATAATAATCGGTGAATAAAAACGGAGTTTTTAATACGTTATTTATAGAAAAAATCAGCCAAAAAGATAAAATTAACAAAACAGAGTCTAACGCACAAAAAACAGAGCTGGCGCAAACCCTGGCTTACTAGCGCCAGACACCAGCACTAGCGCCAGGCGCCAACAGGCCTGGTTCCAGGCGCCAATGCCTGGAGTCAGGGGCCAAGCCTGTTTTTATTGCGTTTTCAAAAATCAGATAAGTTTGCCGTACTAGAGGATAAAATCATATAATTTCCTCGAAAATGCTATTTGATTTTAATTAAAACTCTGAAAAGTCAACAAAAGTCAATTTATCAATGCTAATTAAATTAGGAATGAAAAGAACCTTCTAGAAGAATAAAACCATTCCTAATTGCTTTAGGAATGATAAATCATATTAGGCCCTCCCCTAGATCATTGGACCGCATATAAGACTCAAACCGGGCCCAGTTTAGTAAATTGGCCATAATTTCCTAAATATTTATCGGAATTGGTCTTATAATATATCGTTAGAAAGCTCTTGGCAAGCCCCATCCAAATACACTATTATTGGACCCATATCATGGACAAACAAACTGGATTGACTGTTTTCTTAAAATAAGTTTTCAAAAACAGAGAGAAAAGAAAAGAAATTAAAACTATCCGCAACACTAGACTTTCCACAATTTCACTTCATTTTATTATGATTCGACGTGAAAGGTACTCATCACCGGGTTTGGTTTTGGGGAGACACATTTGGGTGTCTACAGTAACGAACATTTCATGTGCCCGTTACAAATAATTCGTTATTCGTAACGGACATTTCAAGTGCCCGTTACAAATAACCCCGTTATTTGTAACGGGAATTTCAACTGCCCGTTACAAATAACCCCGTTATTTGTAACGGGCATGATATCTGCCTGTTACAAATAGTGTGTAACCCAATTTTAAAAAAAATCCAGCACATGTTGTGCTGGATTAGTTAGCTTGCATAAAAATTATAGCACAATTATTTTATTAATTAATTGAGATAAAAATAGTACTTCATATTGATACAATGAGCAAAAAAATACATTTATTATTGCCTAAATAGTTAAAACTAAAAAACTTCTGCTACATTGATTCTTTTTAGTCCAAAGCTATTTAACTTTTCAATGATCTTCTTAGTCCAAACCTTCTGCTTCATTGATTCTTCTTAGGCCAAAGCTATTGCTGCATCAGTTCAATCTCTTGCTGAAGGCCCCTGACATGATCTGCAACATCAAATAATATATTGGCGTGTTGAATCAATATAGAGCCAATCCACTGGACAGTTGATGCAACAATGGATTCTGCCATGGTTGTGAGCTTTTGGTGTTTACCTTAGTTTTCTTGTTGATTTCACATAAATGAATCAATATTAAAGATAGTCAATTCTAACTTACAACACACACACACACATTACGGGGAAAAAGAGAATTATGAGGTGCCTGACAGATCCTACTATAGCAATGAACCTTTTATTTGGGTGAAATTCTTAGATCTTTTCACAATATAGGAAAGCTTATTCTTCAAATAACCAGAAAGATACATCAATGAAAGTAAATAATACTTCTGTAACCAGAAAGATACAAAGGCAATATATCTTACACTTTGGTAATTAAGGGGTTGTCCTATTTTATAGGTTTTAGGGTTTAATGTCCATGAATTTATTTGCTTCCGCTAGCACTCATAACCGTTACATACTCAATGTAACAATATAATGACAATAATTTATTCATATATATGATCACAGTTTTTTAGTATACTAGCTAATGCAGTAATTCATATGACACAATGCAACAGACAGCAGATAGCACTTTATTCAAAACTTCCAACAGACAGCAGACAGTAGATAGCACTTTATCTTCCACAGGTTTTTTATCACTAGGCTTAATCCTTGCAGTACTGGCAGACATGAACAAATTATTTCACACTGAAATTAAAACTAAATAGTAAAAAGTAAAAAAAAGTAAAACCTTAAATCATGAAACTCTTAAACCTTAAAGTCAAATCAGTAATCAGGTAATGCATTATAATCAATTAATGAATCAAGATCTCAAAATTCGGACTCCAGGAAATTCTTAAACTTTAAATCATGTTCATCAGCTAAACACATCAAATACTTAAAACTCTGTTATAAATATTTAATCATATATCATTTTATCCAATTTTTCAATTCAACAATCCAATAACTTCGATATATAAGGATTCATATAAAAATGAAGCAATCAATCCACAAAACATGAACAAAAAAAAGCATAAAAATCGTAAAACAATCTAAAATCCAAATAATAAAACATCAAAACATGAAAAAATTCATCAATTAATTTACTTCATCAGATCTGAACCAAAAACCAATCAAATTACAGAACAAAATCAATTGCAAAAAACAGTCAAACCAAAATCAATTTGAGGTTATTCTAGTGGCTTCAACTTTACAAAATTAAATTAGCTTTTAGGTTGCACGCATGAGGTGTTGAGAGAGAGAGAGACCTATGCACATGGAAATGACTCCAAAACGACAATCTCTTCCTCGGCGTTTCATCTCATTAAGTAAAGTAGCTACACACCGGGCACCTAAAAAAAGAGCAAAGTAGGAATTGAGTACAACAATACACTAATCAGCAAGGCTTTTTTATTGTCTACCTTATTTTAACAGATTAAAACTAATTTCACGCACTGAAATTAGATTTAGATTTCTGCTGATAACCGAGTTTTACAATGTATAACTGATTTTTACTTATATAAATCCCCCCTCCCCAAACAGATCCTAACTCACTCAATAAGCATTTTCTCTAGTAATACCAAAATGCATACCTGTAGCTCCCAAGGGATGTCCAAGGGCTATTGCTCCCCCATTAACATTAAATTTTGCTGGATCGAGGTTCAGCTTTTTACAACAGTAAACATAATGAGATGCAAAGGCCTGCATTGAAAATGGATGTTACAAATTTGAGAAATGGTGTTGAAGTCACCAACTGAAAATATGAGGCAGCTTGTTCAGAGTGCTAACCTCATTTATCTCAAATAGATTGATATCGTTAAGCTTTACCCCGGCAGATTTCACAGCAGCAGGAATGGCAAAAGCTGGGCCAGACCCCATAACAAAAGGATCCACACCAACAGCAGCAAAGGTCCTAAAACACAGGATTAATAGTAGCAATTCAACCTTACAAATAAACTACAGTATTTCTCAAACAGCAAACTCACAAAATCAAACAAGTGCGGATAATTTAAGATTAAAATACACAATTGAAACCGAAATTCATTTCCAACACTATTACTTCCTCTAAATCAACATGCAAACAAAAAACATCAAACACAGAAAACAAAATTCAATTATGAAATTCATAAAAATGGAAATTCAAACGCAAACAAGATCTAAAATCATAGCAGAAAATGCAGAATCAATCGAAAAGAGAAAACGCATACAAAGATCCACAATTGTAGAGGTCGATAGAAACGGAGATACGTTCGACGCCATTGCTGAGCTTTGTAAGGGTAGCCTTCTTGTGAGCTACAATAAAAGCTGATTCTGAATCCCCTATTGCTGAGATTGAACATGAAACAAGAATCATAGCGAAAATTACAAACCCTAATTGATTGATTGAAGCCGCCATTGTTGAATTCTCTGAAGTTGCATTGGGAATTGAAAGGGGAGAATTTTCCAAATGTGAAGAACGAAAGAGAAGCGGAAAAAATTCCCAAAACTAAGTCATTTAAATCGATTTTCCAAGAAATAAAAACAAAATTCCCAAAAATAATTTTAAAATCCAGAAAAAATCATAGAACTTGAAAAAAAAGGGTAACAAGTAACAAAAAATTAAAAGAAATAAGATCTAAGAACCTATATATCCTTGTAAGCGGTGGTTTCCAACGATCTAACCTTTGATTTCTCCGTTGCCGTTAGTGACTTCTTCCTCTTTTTCGCCTCTTATTTCACTTCCTTTTGGTTTTCAACAATAAACTAGCAAAAATCATTCAAATAAAAATCAGATTAAAATCTAATTATAAAACCCAAAAATTCTACCAATTTGAATCTAATTGCTACAGATCTAGTAGCAAAAACAAAACATAAATTAAAAAAAAAACGCATAATCAAGAGGAAAGAGAATATAGAGGTAAGGAGAGGTGGTAAAGAGAGTAAAAGAGAATGAATCTTGAAGAAAGAGAAAGACAGTGAGTTCTAAAGAGGAGAGAGAAAGAGAGTGAGTGAGTGAAAGAGAAAGTTAGAGAATGATTTCTGAGGGGAGTGACGGCTGAGGAAATGTGTGAAACCCTAAGTGTAGGGAATATTTTCAAGCTTTTAAAATCCCACTAGCTTGAACCCCACTGTGATCATACACTAAAGTACGGTGGCGTCCAAAAGGAAAGTAGATAGAGCAAAAGAGTCGCCAACAAGTTTTTTTTAGGAACTTGTAAACCGTTCATAGGATGAAGTAGGGGTGAGCAAACCGGGTACCCGGCCAAAATTTTAGGACCCGGACTTGGAATTGGTTGGAACCGGGTCCTAAAATTCGGAACCGGAATTGAAATTGGTTAAACCGGGTCCTAAATTTTAGGAATTGGAATTGGAACCACTGGGTACCGGTTTCGGTTCCTGGTACCCACTTATGTATGTAATTGTTAAAATATAATACAAATTATAATTCTTATTTTAGTTAGTATCATTATTAGTGTTTAATACTTATATTTATATATGCATTAAGCTATTTGTATTCATCTTAGGTATTAATAATACTTTTTTTATTGCACAAATTAGATACATTTAACATATTTTTATTATTTAAAATTTATTTAATTTAGGATATATTGGTTAATCGGGTACCCTACCGGTTCCGGGTCCAAAAAGTTGAGAATTGGAATTAGAATTGGTTATAACCGGGTCCTTAAATTATTACCCGGAATTGGAACCACCGGGTCCAATCTCGGTTCCGAACCCGCCGGTTCCTAACCAGTTCCGGTTCCAATTCCGGGTACCCGGAATTTTTGCTCACCCCTAGGATGAAGGTTACACCCCTTAACAATCCAAGAGATCGTCAACTCCATGGTCTAGAACCAAATAAGGGTTCGGGGATGAAGGTACAAATCCAACCTAAAAGAGGTTGAACCTGCCCTAATAATAGGCCTCTACTTTATTCTGATCGTATGAATGTGCGCTTTCTGACTAACATGCAATCAATAGGATTAACCCTAAACTTGTTTATCTATGTTGGTTGAATATAATACACAAATAAATTTATTTTTGGCGATCACTTGAAATTATAATCAAATTAAACCTAAACAAGATTATTAATATCTTATTAAGCATGATTACAAGTACAAATTCCCTTTAAACATGCATAAAAGGTGTGATCAAGCAATTAAATATCAAGCAACATGATAAATTAATTATGATCATGAATAATAATTATAAATAAAATAATCATCATCAAAATAATAATAATAATATTCATAATCATCATAAATTATAACAATTATAATCATAATCATGTTCATGTTAATATTAAAGCATAATAAAAATAGCAAGATCCTAGGCATGATACTAACAGGATTAATAACAAACCCTAGCATGTCACTAAGCAATAAAAATCAAATCTTTAGCCCTAACATGATACTAACAATCATAAATATTAGGAAGAACATAAAAGGCATCGCAGGAATCATATTTAATATTAAAGTTACCCTAGACATGACACTAGGAATATCATAATAACAATCTAAACATGATTTCTACATCATTAAATCAATAAATCATTAAAGTACTTACTTTGATGCCTCGTACCTCTTTCTAATAACAAAATACACACGTTATTAACTTCAAGGAAAATAATAATCAAACAATTAAATTAAATAATTGAAATAGAGATTTGGGACCAAACCCTCAGAAATTAATACCTTTCACGTCTAGGGCGAAGGCAACTTCGAATATGGATAGGTGTTTCTATATCTTGTGAATGAGGAACTTTGTATGAAAAAGCAAAGTAAGAAGAACGATGAATGAAGAATGATAATTAAAACTAATTGTAGAACTTGTGAATGCTGAGAATTGGTGAATGATTAGAGAGAATAGGTGATGAATGAATCCATAAAATGGAGTTTTTAATACGTTATTTATAAAGAAAATCAGCCAAAAAGATAAATTAAACAAAACAGAGTCTGACGCTCAGAAAACAGAGCTGGCGCCAACCCTGGCTAGCTGGCGCCAGGCACCAACACTAACGCCAGGCGCCAGGCTTGGTTCCAAGCGCCAAGCTTAAATTTAACGCGTTTTCGAAAATCCGATAAGTTTACCGTACTGGAGGATAAAATCATATAATTTCCTCAAAAATGCTATTTGATTTTAATTAAAACTCTGAAAAGCAAACAAAAGTCAATTTATCAATGCTAATTGAATTAGGAATGAAAAGAACCTTCTAGAAGATTCTAGAAGACTAAAACCATTCCTAATTTCATTAGGAATGATAAATCATATTAGGCCCTCCCCTAGATCATTGGGCCGTACATAAAGCTCAAACCGGGCCCAGTTTGGTAAATTGGCCATAACTTCCTCAATATTCATCGGAATTGGGCTTATAATATATCGTTGGAAAGGTCTTTGAAAGCCCCATCCAACTACACTAATATTGGAACCATATCATGGACCAACCAAACTGGATTGGCTGTTTTCTTTAAATAAGTTTTCAAAAACAGAAAGAAGAGAAAAGAAATTAAAACTTTCCGCAACACTAGACTTTCCACACTTTCGTTTCATTCGATTATGATTCGACGTGAAAAGGTACTCATCACTAGGTTTGGTTTTGGGGAGACACAAATGGGTGTCTACAGAAGCCCCCACTTTGACTGAGTTTGGAGAAACGCAAGTTTTGAAAAACGAAAGCCAAAGTAGCGATGGGGACGGAGAATGATTCAGAACGTTCTGCGATCCTAAACCAATCTTGTAACGCCGATACCTGCAAACTAACGTTAGTTAAACAGATAAAATAGTTAAGAAACGCGTATCTTGCACCGTCGAGAACACGTCTCTGAAAGTAACCGATCTGTTTTGATGACCTCTTGCAAGCTAGAGAATGCCATCCCACTTGAAAACCGCTACGCCTGTAACTGCATCCAAATTAGAAGATTGCTTCGCCTGAAACGATCCTCCCCGCAATGATAATATTCCACGTCCAAGGGAACACTATCGAAGATTATTTCTCTTGAAACAATCCTCATCCGCATTGATAATATTCCACATCCTAGGGAACACCATCGAAGATTATTTCTCTTGAAATAATCCTCATCCGCATTGATAATTTTCCACATCCTAGGGAACACCATCGAAGATTATTTCTCTTGAAATAATCCTCATCTGCATTATGATCATCTTTCATGCCTAAGGGAATATGATCGAAGACAACTTCGCCCGAAATTACCTCCAGTTGTTTTTGACAACTCTCCGCAAGCTAGGGAATGCGGTCGAAGACATCCTCTCTTGAAGTCATCCTCATTTGATGCGATAATTTTCCAAGGGAAATTACCAAAGATTCACGCCTGTCGATCTTTAAAAGTTCGCCTGAACTTTGTTTCTGCTATGCCTGTACGTCGGCGCTTCTGTTATTTTGAACCTGTACGTCGGTGCTCTTTTGCTCTTGAACCTATATGTCGGTGGTTTTACTAATGAGCCAATTCTTAGGCGCTTTAAGCTAAGTGAGACGATCAGGTCGATTACTTTATGTAATCAAGCCGATTACTAAATCATGTCAAATCGCTTAGAGGGCTAACTGGCGTACCAAGGAACCCAAAAATATGTTGCAGAAGGCTAGCTCAACCTCATCAGGTGGCTGGGTGCTTTGGCGTCGCTGAAAAACCATCAGCGCCACCTTATTAGCGTTAGCGCCAGGCGCTGATATTGGCGCCAGGCGCCAAGCCAAATTTGTGACGCCAATGCATAGGGCATGGCGCCAGCATGGGGATTTCCTTAAATACCCCTTTCCTCTTCATTTCGCTGCTTTGCTCGTCGCGAAACTGCTCGAAGAAACCCGAAAGCTTCAATTGCTCATTGCTTGCTCGTTTCTCAACCGAATTCGCTCAAATTTGTTGCAAATCAAATCTCTTTTCATCTACTTTCCTGATCTATGTAAGTTTCCTTTAAACTCACATCAGTTTTTATGAATTTTTGGCATGTTTATTCATGAATTTCATGAAAATTCGAAACTTATAATGCTCAATTTGCTTTGTTTGTCATGTTTTATACCATGAAATTGCTTGATTATGTTTATATATTGCTTTGGGGGTAAATTGAGACTTGTTTGACTCAATTTGGTGAAGAAATGAGCAATTTGCCATTGTTGGACCTCTTAAGGTCGTGAAGAACAATGCGACTCGTTCTTGATGTTTTTGCTAGGAATTCTTGTCCAGTTTTTCACAATAATCACTATAGTGTTGTAAGAAATTGTTTAATTGCTTGAAAAATGTTGTCATGCTCAATTTGAATTTGTGCTCTGTTTTAGTACTACGTAATCTGTTTTTGAAAACATAGTATCATGTGGCTAGGCAAACCTTAGATACTATAGAACCTTAATTCATGATAATTTTGCACAATGTAGCATGGCTAGACAACGAGGCTCGGGTTCACGGTCCCGAAACACTAGACGGGAGCATGAGCCCGTAGAGGATGACATTAAGCCTTCCACTTCACTTGGTCGGCTTCCGGAGTGGGATGAGCGGAGCCTGTTCTTCGCCCCTGTCCACCATATTTCTGAGAGGGTGAGACAGGGCACCGAGCCCGGGAGGACACGACATCACGGCTGTGGCTGTGATGGTTTAGGCGATTTGTACAGGATGTACATCGCCAGGGATCTTGAGACGAGACTCCTATGGGAGTCTTGCGGGCTAGCTACTCTGTTCGAGACCTCTGAGGCTATGGTTGCCTCCAGCGGGGGTCATCATGTAGTGCGTGCTTTGGTGGAAATCTTCTGGAACACCACCAACACCTTCCATTTCCCCTGGAGCGAGATGATGGTCACCCCTACGGACTTCAGTCTCATCACAGGACTGGAGTTCACTTCTGTGCCACTGCCGTTTGACAGTGGAATCGACGTCTTCTCTTCGGAGGTCGAGGAGCTGTTGGGGCCGATCGCTATTCGGGCCTGAGCTAAGGTCGAGACGACTCAGTTTATTGCTAGAGGAATTCGCCGCTCGACGTTGGCAGCGGCTCTTGATGACGATGCGACCACCCTAGAGCAGCGGGTGCGCATCTTTGTGCTGATGTTGTTGTCAGGGACATTCTCCCGTGACAAAGGTAGTAAAGCGTTGCTTTACTAGCTTCCTACTGTCCGTGATCTCCATCGGATCGGGACTCATGACTGGGCCAGCTTGGCCAATGCTGACTTCGTTCGTGCGCTGAGGGACTCGTGTCGACACCGGTCCTTTGGGACGAACGTTGCTTTGTCTGCCTTTTGGAAGGTCGTAGAGGTAAACATTTACTCCCTATAAAGTTTAGCTCTACATATTAGCTAGCATTTACTCACACTTTTAGCTCTTTGTAGATCTGGTTCTACGAGTACTTTCCTTCTGTTGCGCCAGCGAGACCATCATGTGAGGATTTCCAGTGAGCGCCTCTTGGGGCGGTCATCATGTGGATATGTCTACTACACATGTCCGGAACCGGATCATCTCGATACGATTTTTATTGTTTATCTTGCTTTTCCGCGGTGTTTTAGACATATTCTTTCCTAATTGATGCTTTTTATAGGGACCTGAGGTGGTATATCGGCCGTGGGGCGGTTGGAAAGTCCCTGGGTTAGTCGCACAATATTCTACTGAGCGTCGCTATTTCTTGGGGACTTATGGAGCGGTCGCGTACTTAGGGGAGAGGGTTGCCAGACAGCATTCTTCTGATGTGTTCGTCGTTCCTGCTGCTCCACCACATTATATGTTCGACGAGGCACGGTTGTCGAGCATGTCTGATGGAGCTGGTACCCCTTGGCAGTCCTATGTGATCCTCAGGCGGTGTTATGCTGAGGATCTACTGCCTTTGTTAGCTCCAGCCCCCGTACCGGCTGAGGATGTGAGGGTAAGATCTTCTTAGCTTTACTTTCCACTAAGTAGCCCCCAAGTAATGTTTTACTGACCTTTTTGTCTTATCAGGACGGTGCTGCTGAGTTCGTGCCACCCCGTATGTCCATCCACTACCAGGGGGTGTACGAGCCGATCGAGGAGATGATTTCTCCGGCTCCCGAGGGCGAGCGCTTCGTAGAGCGGTCGATTCCTCGCCACCAGACTCGAATAAGCCTAGTTTTTTTAGGCTTTTGTGTTCATATATCATGCATATTTACTGACTTATTTTTCTGACAGTTTTCACGCGAGGTGGTTTCGGCTATGGCACGATGCATAGATGCCTTCCGGAGCCAGCTCGTCCGGATGAGGCACGCGGCCACTTGCCGTCGGGATGACGTCGTCCTAGAGGTAGCCTTTCTTTACTCATTATTTTTGCATTGCTGCTTCAATTTTATTTTGTTTTTGATTTAATTCTTTTTGCAGGGTCAGCCTATTGCTTCTCACACCCGCACGAGACCTGAGGGGCGGAGGGATCCGGCGAGGTCCAGTTCGAGACGTCGTCGCACTTCGTTAGGGGGTAGAGGCGGACGCTCTGAGGCTGCTCGAGCTGACGTTGCAGAGGGCTCAGGATCTTCCTCTGAGGGTGCTCATGCTGCACCGGTAGGAGAGGTTACCTCGGCTTTCAGAGGTGGTGGGATGTACGAGGTTGGCTCGTCATCGCAGCAGCCTCTGCGGCCTCAGCCTCAGGTTAATCCTGGCTGGAGTGGTCCTATATTGAGTTTTCTTCCTCCTACGGAGACTGAAGCTGGAGCTGGAGTTGGTGGAGAGGTGACTCCTCGTACTGCGCAATTTTATGATATGATGGGACTACGTCCTCTAGCGCCGTAGTTTGTTCCTGTGTATATTTTATTTTGACTTTTTTTTATAGAACTTTGCCTTAGACTCATTATTTATAGACACATTTTGTATATTTATGCTATTTATTGTTATGTGTATGTTTGTGTGTGCAAGAGAAGTGTGACAACAATTTTGCGCATAAATTCCGTCATTTTCATTATTGATGGAGGGTATCCGACTCTCTCCCCCAAAAAAAGAAAAAATAAAAAAGGAAAAAAATCGAATAAAATGTCGGGTGTTTGGAATTTAAAATAAAGTCCAAAAAGAGTAATATAAGTTTAAAATAATAGCTATATTTAATTAATTAAGAAAAAGGATAAAAAAATACGTTTAGGAAAAATAAACGGAGCCATAAAGTCATTAACCGACTCGAGTTTAATATTAAAAACGCAAGTTGAGCATGTGCGGCTGGTCTAGCAACTTGGCGCCAGCTGGCGCCACACTATGGCGCGTGGCGCCAGGCGCTACACTTAGCGTGTAGCGCAAAGCACTGGCGGCTGGCGCCAATTGATGCTGTATTTTAATCTGATTAAAATCCCTCGCAATTTCTGTATAAAAACCCCCTGCCCAGCCGATTCTTCTCATAATTCCAGCGAATAAATAATTCTCTTCTATATAAAAACAATATTTTTGTCTTTAGCTACCAAAACCTTCACCCAATACACTCATGAATGGTGTCGATCTCTTAATGCGAGGGAGAGAAAAGAATTAGATTTATTTCACCTGGGGGGATTTTATGGCATCAAAGGGGTAGATCTTGACCTAGACTTCATACATACTGCTTTAGAATTTTGGAATGTTGATACTCATTGTTTCAGAATAGGGTATGATGAGATTAGCCCTTTGCCGGAGGAATTTGGTGCTATCTTAGGCTTCCCTGCAATAGACCTTATAGCAATCCCTAGAGTAGACGCATACTATTATAAGGATTTTGAGCGTTTCTTTAATTTGAAGGAAAGGGATTTATCAAAAATAATAGATGGCAACATACTTAATTTGAAAGAATTTGCACGCCATTATTTTGATAAACCTGTTTCTGTATCTTTTCATATATATAGAAGAAGGGCGTTCTTATTTTGCATGCTTAATCAATTTTTTCTTAGTAGTGGTAAAAATAATGAGGGCTAATCAATTATAACCACTGTTTTAGAACAAATTGAATCAGGGAGAAATCCAATGTCATTAATAGTTGGAGAGACTATGATTAGTCTTAGCTAGATGAATTGAAAAGAGACCCAAAAGCGCCTCTTCACGGCTCTCCAATTTTATTACAGGTAGAAAAATAATATTTTTAATTATAGAAATCAAAAATTATATTTTTGTAGTGTAATAATAATTTATTTGCATTGCAATTTTTTTACAGATGTGGCTAATGGAGAGGCTAGGATTAATTAGCCCTCCGGACGATATTGAGAAATATACTCCCAATTGCTTCGTGAGAAGGAAGAAACGCATTCCTAAAATTGGGCGCTGTGGGTGGAGAAAAGTCTTCGAATCACGTGATTTTGCTATCAAGTGGGTCGTCCCATGGTGGAAAATAGAAAGGATAGTTGGTGTTAACAAGCAACCTTTCTGCTGCTTCCAAGCTTATCTCGTGTAACTTATTATTACCCCTGCAGGGTAAAAAGACAATACGGCCTGCTTCAGAATATTCCTTCTGGGGATCTTCGTCCTCCCTACGAGTACCCTGTATCTCAAGAAGTAGATAGATTTGATGCTTACTGGGGTGCTAGACCTTTATGGGAAGTGATTACCCAAAAGGTTCCTCCTTCTTTGCCCAATGATGTAAAGAAGTGGTTGCTGAAGAAATCTTCGACTGATCAGGGTAGAACCGATGTGAAGAATCGTCTAGGTGACAGGGTGATTGCTGCGAAGGAACGCTTAGGTGCAAGAATTGAATTCAAAACACCTGCAATGCCTAGGAAGAAAGGTGCTACCAAAGACAAAGGGAAAAGGAAAGCTAACACCACAGATAAAAAATGTTGGGTGGAAAAGAAGCATGGAGTGTTAGCTGAAGAGGAGACCATCTACTCAAAAATTGAATGTAGGTCCTCTAAAGGATGCCTACTAGATAAAGTTATGGATGAAGAGGAGGAAGCAGACAAGAATTGGAAAAGAGCTAGAAAGGAAAAGAAAGATTAAGAGCATTTCTTAGCTTTAGATTTATTAGACTTAGATTGTTATTTTTATTTAAAGTTAATTTATTTCAGCTTATATTTAAATTCCATCAACAATGTAAGTTTATTTTATTAATGAAATTTCAGCTTTCAATTAAATTATTCACTTTAAATTTATTTTATTAAAGCAATGAAAATCGAAAAAAATTAATTGTCCAGAAATTCTTCGAGTACGGAAGTCGAAAATTTTCCGAAAAACACCGAAATTCGCCCAGAGCTTATTTCCAGATTGGCGCCAGTTATTGGCATTTGGCTCCTGCCATTGAAGTTTGGCGCCAGGCGGCAATTCCAACGGCTGGCGCTGATGACTTCTGTCTGGCGCCAGGTTCTGTTAATTCGCCGATTTTCAATTGAATTTTTAATCAATTCTGGAACGCGGAGATGTCGAAAAATAAAGTGGCCGCACCCGTAAACTGTTGCCTACGTATCCTTTCTTAAGGAATCAGGCCGAACGTAGCTCTCTTGAGTATCCTACTCAAGTATTTAAGGGTGGTATTTCTTAAGTTGGTCAAGATTTGTCATGTTCGAGAATTCATTGCCATCCATATTAGTTAGTTTTGCTGCACCTCCTGACAGGATTGTTTTGACAAAGTAGGGTCCAGACCAATTAGGTCTAAATTTACCCCTTGGGTCTAAACCATTTTTCCTTAGTGCTTTTAATACCAAATCTCCTACTTTGATATTTCTTGTCTTGACCTTCTTATTAAAATGCCTAGCCATACGAGTTTGGTAACACTGAGTGTGATGTAGAGCTTCTAGTCGTTTTTCATCGAGTAGAATCAATTCTTCGTATCTTTCCCTAGTCCATTCGAATTCATCGAGTTTACTCTCTAACGCGATGCGTAGAGATGGTATTTCTAGTTTGACAGGTTGTACGACATCCATTCCATATACCAAGGAAAATGGTGTATTTCCTGTTGATGTACGGATTGACGTGCGATAACCCCACAATGCGAAGTGAAGCTTGTCAGGCCAATCCTTATAATTTTCCGTCATTTTCTCGATGATAGTCTTTAGATTTTTATTAGCTGCCTCGACTGCTACGTTTGCTTGAGGTCTATAAGGGGAAGAATGATGATGTTGAATGCCATATTTTTGTAGCAATTCATCACAATCGGCTTGAAAGTGAGTTCCATTATCACTTATCATTTCATGTGGGACTCCATATCGACAAATAATATTTCTTTCGATAAAGAGTGCTACATGTTTTGCAATGAGTTTGGCGTATGATTGCGCTTCGACCCACTTTGTGAAGTAATCAATTGCTACTAGAATAAATTCGTGGCCTCCTGTTCCTAGGGGAGTGATTTTGCCAATGATGTCAATTCCCCATGTAGAGAATGGCCATGGTGATGTGTAGGTGTAGAGCAAAGATGGAGGGACATGTTGTAAATTGGCATAAATTCGTGGCCTCCGTATTGATGGCAATCCCTATTCATTGCAGTCCAATAATATCCTTCTCGCATTATTTTCTGGACTAACATTTTGCCGTTTACATGAGTGCCATAGATTCCTTCGTGAACTATTCTCATTACTCTTTGTGCATCCTTCTTTCCTACGCATAGGAGAGCTCGACCTTTAGGTACCCTTTTATGTAGCTCGTTGTCTAATGAGTACATATTGAGAAGCCAAAAGTCTTAATGCTCGCTTTGCTCTTTTGTTAGCATGAGGAGGGTATTCTCCATTGGTGACATAGTTGAGTATGTCCGTGTACCACGGTTCTTCTTCTTCTTCTTGGACTAAGTCGTCGTCTTCTATAGCTTGGATATATGCTGGTTTGTGCCTTTTTTCGATAGTTAGAGGCATTTGCTCGATTTCCGTGGGAATCCTAGCCATTGAGGCTAATCTTTCCAAGGCATCGGCAAATTGGTTTTCCTCTCTAGGTAGATATGTATATTCTACCTTCTCTAACTGATCGGTAAGAGTTTCCAGATAGGTTTGGTAAGGGCTAGGCTTTCGCTCCTTACTTTCCACCTTTTAGATATTTGATTGATGATCAAAGAAGAGTCTTCGAATATCCTTAACTTCTTTACTCCCAATGCCAAAGTTGTTTCAAGGCCTACCACGCATGCTTCATATTCAGCAGCATTGTTGGTAACGTCGAAATCAAGCTTTATGGAGATTGGAACATGCTCCTCTTTAGGTGATACTAGTAGTACTCCAACGTCATATCCCTTTTGGTTTGAGGCTTCGTCGAAACACAAGGTCCAAGTATCATCTTCAGTGACCATTAGGTCTTCATCTGGAAATTCATTGTCTTGCATTGGCGTCGAGTCTTCTATTGGAAAGTCTGCTAGAAAGTCTGACACCACAGATCCTTTAATAGCTTTTTGTGGCATAAACCTTACATCGAACTGGGATAGATTGACTATCCATCTTGATATGCGTCCATTGAGTGTAGATTTCTCGAATAGATACTTGAGTGGATCTAATCGAGAGACTACGAAAACGGTATGCACCAACATGTAATGTCTTAACTTAGTTGTGGCCCACACCAAGGCGAGGCACAACTTCTCGAGCGGTGTATAGCGTGTTTCATATTCGAGCATCTTTTTACTTAGGTAATAGATTGCGTTCTCTTTGCCTTCTATTTCTTGTGCCAGCATGGCTCCCATTATCTATTTGGTAACCGTCAAATATAACCTAAGAGGTATTCCGGGGAGTGCTGGTGCTAATACGGGAGGATTTGCGAGAAAGGCTTTGATCTTTTCAAAGGCTTTTTGACACTCGTCATCCAATATTACTGGTACATTCTTTTTGAGCTTCTTGAAGATTGGTTCACATATTGTCGTCAGTTTTGATATGAACCTACTTATGTATTGTAACCGGCCAATAAATCCTCGAATCTGTTTCTCAGTCTTGGGCGGTGGCATTGACATGATTGCTTTAATCTTGGTTGGATCTACCTCTATTCCTCTAGAGCTTATGACGTATCCCAAGAGCTTGCCTGAGGTGACTCCAAAAGCACATTTTGATGGATTCAACCTCATGTTATATTTTCTTAGCTTTTCGAAAAATTTCCTTAAGGCTACTTGATGGCCTGGACGGTCTTTTGATTTTACGATCATGTCGTCGACATATACTTCGACTTCTTTGTGCATCATGTCATGGAGTAAGGCAGTTGCTACACGTTGGTAAGTAGCACCCACGTTTTTCAACCCGAATGGCATTACCGTGTAGCAGTAAGTGCCCCATGGCGTTATAAAAGTTGTTTCCTCCATGTCTTCTTCTACCATGAGAATCTGGTTGTAACCCGCGTATCCATCCATGAACGAGAGAAGCGCGTGATTTGCCGTGTTATCTACCAGAATATCGATGTGTGGCAAAGGGAAGTCGTCCTTTGGACTTGCCTTATTTAGATCTCCATAGTCGACACACATCCTTACTCTTCCGTCTTTCTTCGGAACTGGGACGACATTGGCGACCCATTTTGGGTATTTGGATACCTTGATGAAACCTGCTGTTATTTGTTTTTGAACTTCTTCTTTTATTTTAAGTGCTACGTCGGGTTTCATTCGACGCAACTTTTGTTTTACAGGTTTCATTCCTGGAATTAGTGGTATAGTGTGTTGAGCTATTTCTCTATTAATGCATGGCATATCTTCATATGACCAAGAAAATACATCGATAAATTCTTTAAGTAAGTTAATTAAATCGGTTCTTTCTTGCTTATTCAATGTTAATCCGATTTTAACTTCTCTTTTATGAGTTGAATCATTCGAGATGTCAACTGTTTCAGTTTCTTCAATTACCGGTGTTTTCTTTTCGAGTGTTTCCATTGCTTTAATAATTTCTTTGTCTTTTTCATCGTTAGCTAAGCAATGCTCGTCATCTTGGGTTAGAGGAGAACACAAGAAGTAAGGAGAATGAAAGATATTATTATACTCTAAGATCATTACATCAAAGAGTGATATGTCCCCAGAGACTGGATCACTAACTATCCTAGGAGAAGAAACAAGAGGGTGAGGTGCTACTACTAAAGACTTAGAAGATTCTAAAGGGGAAGACTCTGACTCGGACTCTGACTCAGACAACTCTTCAAACATCGGTCCCTGTCCTGTCTTGATTAATATCTTCCGTCCGCTTGGAGTAGCCATTTTGATTGTCTTGCGCCACCCTTGAAGTGATCCTTCGGCTGGAGTAATTAGCTTCGAGGGGTCGAAGCTTTAACTTTGTAGGACTGTTTGAATGAGCGAGGAGTTATTTTCCTCATAAGTTGGCTCATTCTTTTCTCGCCCAAACAGTAATCCCATGACGTTAAAGTCAAAGCATGGGGGTGCTTTCTCCTTAAGGACGGGAGTTGGGATTTCATCAGTGAAGTAGCAATCCAAGAAAATCTCGAATCCTGGTTGTCTTATGCCATTTACAACAAATGGTTAGGGAAATTCATGGCATGGATAGTCCTCTCCTTCTTATATGAACTGACCATTAAGCGTAAGAGGGTACTGATCCATTGGAATTGCTTTCTTTTGAATGCGAGCGTCTACTCCAGCGGTTTTGCCATTCCTTTCTTCTTTCCTAAAGTCATCCCAGGAAAGTGTCCTTGTTTCTTCAGCATGGCGTTGACAATCATGTTGGAATGGGGGTCATGGCAAAGAGATGTCCTTTCATCCTCCTGGATTAAGGAGACTTCTTCGTTAAACCCAATAGGTCTTCATCATCCTCGTCATGCTCCACATTAATAATTGGATTTTCTATGGATTTGATTCTCATTGGCGAAGCATCGATAGTGATTGGTATTCCCCCAATTATGGCTTTTACTTGTTGGTGGAGAGATAAAGGGACGGCCTTTAGATCATGAAGCCAAGGGCGTCCCAACAACAAGTTGAATGAGGCTTTGTTGTCCACTACTTGGAAAGTAGTAGCATGTTCTATTGCCCTGCCGTTACATTTAGAGTAATTTTACCGAGAGCTTGACGACGAGTATTATCGTAGGCTCTTATTCCTTGTGTGGACGGAGTTAAATCTTCGTCCCTTATGCCGAGCATCCTCGCAGTTCTAAGTGGACAGACATTGATAGCCGATCCATTGTCTACAAGAGTCATAGGAACATTCATCCTTTTGCAGACTACCGTGAGGTTTAATGCCTTGTAATGTTTGTCACCTTCTAGGGGTAAATCTTTGTCAGAAAAGGTGATCAAATTAATCGGACTAGGAAGGTCACTTGTGAGGAAGTTGGCTAGTCCCTCAGGAGTAGTGTCAGAATCTATCCCGATTTTATCCAAGGCATTCATTACAGCCAACCTATGTTCTCGAGATGTTGCCAGAAGTTTCCACACATTCATCTCAACTTTTGTCTTCTTAAACTGTTTAACAATGTCGTTGTCTTTGATGATAGGTATGGGAACTTGATGTACGGTTGGCATAGGTTGTGTTGAAACGGGAGGTTGCATTCTCCCAGATCTTTTGAAGACATCTATTGATGAATCTTCTTCAGCCCAAATGTCATTTGTGGTGTATGACACAGAAGGTGAGGGTCCTACTATGTCCTTTAGATAAACATCTTCTTCATCACTGTCCCAAACTCCATTAATGGTTGTATCCTCTTCTTGTTGAACTTGGACTAGTTTCTTTTCATCAATCATTTTCTGTACCAAATCCTTGAATTTGAAACAGTTTTCTATAGTGTGACACCCTGATTGATGATATTGACAGTAATATCTATATGTCCTTTTTAATGAATCTAATGGTCTCGGTTCGAGAGGTTTGACCTCGCCACTCTCGGAGAGCATTTCGAACATTTGAGCATATGGGATCCCAATTGGAGTGTAGATTCTATTGCTCTTCTTGGGTTTTTCAGTGACTTGTAAGGGAAAGTGCTTTGCCTCATAAGTCGTTCTCACTGTTGTGAATTCTCTTTTAGGTTCTTATTTCGGAAGTGGAAGCTCGTCATATTTCTTGTGGAGTTCGTTCATAACTTTGAGAGCTTCACGTAGTAGTTGCGATGCCTCCTTCATAGACAATGTGAGCAATTGTATATCTTCCTTATTTGCTGGTTCTAGAAGGCTATCTTTGACATCGAAAAAGAGTCCTCTTCTTTTTCTATGGCATTGATTTCTTTAACAGGTTTAATGAGAGATGAGGGGTCAATCTCGTTTTCTTCATCAGAGATAGCTAGGGTATGAGCTAAAGGTGCATTGTTGATGCTTGGCTTCTTACTGGCAGGGGGCAACGACAGTTTGTTATTGTTGATTAGGTCTTGGATAACTTCCTTAAGCTTCCAACAACTTTCAGTGGAATGACCCCTACCTTGGTGATAATTGCAGTGTGCATTAGGGTTCCAGTTAACCGACCTCTTCTCAACCAGTGGGTCCCCAAATGGTCCAATGGGAGTTATGAGACCTTTTGCATTTAATCGATCGAATGCGGTGTCATAACTCATGTCAATAGGAGTGAAGCTCCTCCTAAATGGTTTCTTCTGTCCTTGGTTGTTCATGGCAAGAACTTCTCCTAAATTAAAGGTGCTAACATTATTTGAGTGGGCGGTTTTGGAAGAAGAAGGATTGTCGTTCTTTTTTCCTTTCCAGCCACTGTTGGAGTTATTGTTGGCAGCTTTTAACTTAGCCAAGTCATCTTCAATATTGATCCCAATGTCATAAACGGCCTTGAAGGTATGGAGATTATTTTGATATTTGAGATGCTTGGAATGTTTTTCTTGAAGATTTTTGATAAACAGTCTCACAGACTCTTTTTCACTTGGCACCTCAATCATCTTAGCTGAGGTTTCTCTCCACTTGTTAAAGAAAGAGGTGAAGCCTTCATTCTCTTTCTGCTTGAGGATTTCAAGTTCTCTATGGTCAATCTCGACTTGAATGTTGCACTTGTACCTATCTACGAAAGCGTTTGCTATAGACTCCCAGGTAGAGGTCTTTTCTTTCTCGAGAGAAAAGAACCATTGTTGGCAAACGGTCTCGAGAGATAGTGAGAAAAGAGAAGGGAAGACCTTCTTATCGATACCCTTGATACTCATTATTGTTTCAAATGCTCTTAAATGAAAGTAAGGGTAGTCAATTGCTCTGAATTTTGGGATTTCGTTGGCGTTGAACTTCTGCGGAAGAAGATCTTTGTGCACCGAGACCCCTTCTGATGTAAGCTCTTGAAATTTATAGTTGCTGGACAACTTGCTTAAACTCTCTTGCATGAGGTCCATTTGTTGTTGCTTCACGGGATCGTCGATCCTAAGTGCGAGAAGCTTTAGTGTCTCAGTCACAATAGCCAGTTGGTTTTTAAGATCATTGACTTCTTCTTGAGTTTCCATTATAGTCTTAGCTTTTCTCTTGCGAGCTATGGGTTTGTCAAAAAGTTGGACTTGTACGAAGAGGTTATCTTTAATTAACCGTCCTTCCTTTCATGACCACGCGCTGTAAATTAAACCATTTAGCGTTTTAATTACTTGACTCGAATCAACTTGACTTATGGTTTATTTTAAGGGAAAAAGAAAGAAAAAGGGTGCATGTTTTTGGCAAAAATAATGTACATATTTTTAGGGAACTAAGTATTATTATCTTTATTGGAGGATCAATATCCGACTTACCCCCCTAAAAAATGATGAAAAAACGCGCACACAAGACTCTCTTAATCATGGTCAAAGTATGTGTATTGGTGTGTGCGATGAGTATAAGTGACATGCTTGGACTCTTGTGTAAGACCATGGGACTTAGTGTCTAAACTTGATCATTGATTCAATTAAATATTATTGACAGCAAAATTAATTGAATTAAACAAAAGACTGATTAATTAGACCCTAAGTGATGACTCGACAAATAATTCGAACTGTCGGCCAAGCGACAGGACTGGCGTCACACTGTGGAGCTTGGCGCCAGACAACATTGCTGTCGTCAGGCGCTACACTCCATAGTGTGGCGCTACAGCTCAGACCTTTGCGCCAATATTGGATCTTCGGTCTGGGACTGTTTTCGGTGTTATTAGTCAACTGGGGTATGCCTAAAGTCGTACTAGGTCAATTCCGATTAAAATATTAGACTTTATTGACTCAAATTAATTAATTAATTAATTAATTAATTCGGCAAAGTTTTTTAAGCCATTAATTTATTTAGTCTCAACACAAGTCAACAAACGGTTAAGAGAAACATAGAATATATATGCACAACAAATAATGCAAAATTAGTCAAGTAGGCACAACATGATGCAATGAGTTCGCAACCTAACCATGGCTCTAGTTCTCTAAAGTTCGGGATATGGTTTAGTCAATAGAGGGTCCATGGTTAATTGTCTAGATGCACCGCGCGGAAGCCTAACCGTGAAGGGTTGGCGCGAGTGGATGGGATACCGCGAGTTTTTAGAAAAACCTCGCTTCCATGGTTTGGTGAATTCAACATCTCGGATGTACCCTTTGTTGCACGGAGCGTTCAATCGGGTAGATGGAGCATGAATTCCCAGAGGGTTATGTCCATATTTAGAACACATATGGGTTTCAGAAAAGTGAGAAAAAATTCAATCAGGGAGTAGGATCGAGCAAACAATACGAAAAACCAGTCGAAATTAGAACGCATATTTCTGGCTCGGTATTGGGGAAATTGGCGCCAGCAATCAAAGACTGGCGCCAGCTTTTAACTGTAGCGCCTGGCGCCAATACTGGCGTCTGGCGCTACGGTTAAAATGCTGGAGCCAATGCTCTGGCCCTTGACGCTACTTCCCACATGCCTCAGCAGCTTTCTGTGCTCGATAAAATTTTCCAGTTTCGCGCGCTGTTATTTCAGTCCTAGTTGTGAAAGATATTTCTCAAATTTCCTACGTGTAAAATCCTATGTTTTTAACTCATTACAGATGGACTTTCCAATGAGATCTTTTTTATGCATACGACAATAATGTTAATCAAAATTAAGCACATGAAATACTTAGAACGTTTCGAGTCTCATGCACTCATTCTAAATCATTGCCGAAACAAATTCAAGAATTAAAATAGAAATCCTCCCTAGTGGAGTCGCTAAAAACTGTAGGGAATATTTTCAAGCTTTTAAAATCCCACTAGCTTGAACCCCACTGTGATCATACACTAAAGTACGGTGGCATCCAAAAGGGAAGAAGATAGAGCAAAAGAGTCTATAAGGTTTAGGAACTTGTAAGTTTTTTTTAGGAACTTGTAAACCGTTCATAGGATGAAGGTTACACCCCTTAACGATCCAAGAGATCGTCAACTCCATAGGGTCTAGAACCAAATAAGGGTTCGGGGATGAAGGTACAAATCCAACCTAAAAGAGATTGAACCTGCTCTAATAATAGGCCTCTACTTTATTCTGTTCGTATTCATATGCGCTTTCTGACTAACATGCAATCAATAGGATTAACCCTAAACCTGTTTATCTATGTTGGTTGAATATAATGCACAAATAAATCTATTATTGGCGATCACTTGAAATTATAATCAAATTAAACCTAAACAAGATTATTAATATCTTATTAAGCATGATTACAAGTACAAATTCCCTTTAAACATGCATAAAAGGTGTGATCAAGCAAAATTAATTATGATCATGAATAATAATTATAAATAAAATAATCATCATCAAAATAATAATAATAATATTCATAATCATCATAAATTATAACAATTATAATCATAATCATGTTCATGGTAATATTAAAGCATAATAAAAATAGCAAGATCCTAGGCATGATACTAACAAGATTAATAACAAACCCTAGCATGTCACTAAGCAATAAAAATCAAATCTTTAGCCCTAACATGATACTAACAATCATAAATATTAGGAAGAACATAAAAGGCATCGCAGGAATCATATTTAATATTAAAGTTACCCTAGACATGACACTAGGAATATCATAATAACAATCTAAACATGATTTCTACATCATTAAATCAATAAATCATTAAAGTACTTACTTTGATGCCTCGTACCTCTTTCTAATAACAAAATACACACGTTAGTAACTTCAAGGAAAATAATAATCAAACAATTAAATTATATAATTGAAATAGAGATTTGGGACGAAACCCTTAGAAATTAAAACCTTTCACGTCTAGGGCGAAGGCAACTTCGAATATGGCTAGGTGTTTCTATATCTTCTGAATGCGGAATTTTGTATGAAAAAGCAAAGTAAGAGGAACGATGAATGAAGAATGATAATTAAAACTAATTGTAGAACTTGTGAATGATGAGAATTAGTGAATGATTAGAGAGAACAGGAGATGAATGAATCCATAAAACGGAGTTTCTAATATGATATTTATAAAGAAAATCAGCCAAAAAGATAAATTAAACAAAACAGAGTCTGACGCTTAGAAACAGAGCTGGCGCCAACCCTGGCTAGCTGGCGCCAGGCACCAACACTAGCGCCAGGCGCCAGGCTTCGTTCCAGGATAGGCGCCAAGCTTAAATTTAACGCGTTTTCGAAAATCCGGTAAGTTTACCGTACTGGAGGATAAAATCATATAATTTCCTCAAAAATGCTATTTGATTTTGATTAAAACTCTGAAAAGTCAACAAAAGTCAATTTATCAATGCTAATTGAATTAGGAATGAAAAGAACCTTGTAGAAGATTCTAGAAGACTAAAACCATTCCTAATTGCATTAGGAATGATAAATCATATTAGGCCCTCCCCTAGATCATTGGGCCGTACATAAAGCTCAAACCGGGCCCAGTTTGGTAAATTAGCCATAACATCCTCAATATTCATCGAAATTGGGCTTATAATATATCGTTGGAAAGGTCTTTGCAAGCCCCATCCAACTACACTACTATTGGACCCATATCATGGACCAACCAAACTGGATTGGGTGTTTTCTTAAAATAAGTTTTCAAAAACAGAAAGAAGAGAAAAGGAATTAAAACTTTCCGCAACACTAGACTTTCCACACTTTCGTTTCATTCGATTATGATTCGACGTGAAAAGGTACTCATCACTGGTTTTGGTTTTGGGGAGATACAAATGGGTGTCTACACTAAGTAATCAATGGGCTCATCTCATCAGTTGGACGCCTGGACCAATCATTTGTAACGGGCCCATGATATCCGTTATAAATAGTATACTATTCGTAACGTGCGGTATTTTGTCCGTTACAAATATAATAGTATTCGTAACGGACATTATTTTGCCCGTTACGAATAAATAGGTATTCGTAACGGACACTATTTTGCCCATTACGAATATCTTAATTGTAACGGGAAAAGCTTTGCCCGTTACAAATATCCTGTTACGAATAAGATTTTTTCCACTAGTGTGAGGTTCCGTCCGTAAACCAAGGCGTGACAGGTACAAATAACTGAGGGTTTGGACCAAATCAAATCTACTTTTTATTTAATTTAATTTAATATTCATTTGCTTTATATTTTTATTGAAATTACTAACAGTTTATTCATGATGTAGCGATTTAAAGGAACGCGCAGAATGTGAGTAATTAATTAATTTAATTACTCTTATTTTATTTTAATATTGCTAATATCATGATTAGATCATTTTATATTTTTTTTGACTAACAATTTATTGTTAAATTGCTTCCAATATTAATTTTTATTTTATCATTTTTTATGATCACCATATTGCATGTTTAAAGGGAATATGTAATTGAAAATCTGCATAATAAGATAACTTGGACAACCGGTTTAGGTTCTTTTTTAATCTTGTTATTAATCAAAGTGAACATTAATATTTTAGAATAATGTGTTGCATTAATATTTAACCAACTTAGCCTTATAATAGTTTTGAGCAAATTGAATCTTTGTTTGCATGCCTTTGAAATCGCAGGAATTATTTTTCACTATAAGAATCGAGTAGAGACCAATACGGGCGAATGTGACTCCATGACTCACTTCGTACCATCATCCCCAATCCTCCTTTCATGGTTTCGAACCATATGGAGTTAGTAATCTCATGGATTATGAATGGGGTGTAACCTTCACGGGTCAATCGTTGTTGCCTATCGTTGTCCCTTATCGTGGTTGCCTTTTTATGATCCGTGAACGGTTTACAAGTTCCTTAAAAACTTGTTGGCGACTCCCTACTTTCCTTGTCCCTAATCGTATTATGTCAAATCCCACTTCCTATGAGTGCCAAGCATATTCACAACATGCTTTAACACAGGCGCACTTCAAGCGACGCCTACAGCAGCAACCTGACCACAGTTAACACCAACCCGCAAAACCCAAACTCCAACCACTAGTTCACCGAGCCGTAGCGCAACCCAAAAACGCAAAACAAATTACCACCAAATGCTACACAACCATCTCAATTTGCCATCCTCAATTGCAGCAGCTCCTTAATCTTCTCACCCCCTCACGCACCAAAACAGAGCAACCCGCATCTTCACCGCTGCTTCTCACCTCAGAAAACCCTCAATTAAGTCCCAATTTGATTGGAGTTATTCGCGTTCGCACAACTCTGTCAGAAGGCGCACAATCGTAGTCCACAATTAGAGTCGAGACAGTAGCAAACGCGCGACCAATGCGCAATGTCTTCGCACACGCGCAAATGTGGGTTTAATCACGAGCTTCTCACGTGGTTGTTTAAAAAATCGAACGGCCTTGATTGATGCTCAATGATAGGAGATATTGATGAAAGGTGTCGAAGTATGGGATTATTCCCATTGAAGCAGCCGAAATATCGAAGAAGAAGGATTTGGGTCTGATGTGTTTTGTGGGGATTTCATTTTCCCTTTTCCCTTTTTTTCCTTTTCTTTCCTTTTTTATTTTCTTTATTTCTTTTCCTTTTTATTTAATTCATTTTATTTTTCCCTTTTTATTTCTATTTTTCCTAGCTTAGTATAAATACCCCCTTTTGGGGAAATGCATTATTATTCAACAATCATCAATTATTTTATTTGATTAATTAGTTTTAGTTAAGAGTTTATCTCTCTTGGTTAGGGCTTTAGAGAGAGAAATTGAGGGCTTCATCATTGTTGAGCTTGGATTTTGAAGAAGAAGATTGATCATCTTGTTTGTAGACTTTCATCTTAAATTAATGAGAATCTCTAACCCTCTCTCTCCTCAATTTTATTTGCTTTCTTTTGATTATTGTTTTAGTTGTTAGTGTTGCTTGTTAATCATGTTTATTCTTGATTATTTGTTAATTAATCTTGTTATTATCATGATTAGTGAGTAATTTCCCCATTAAGGGGATGATTGTGGTGTAGTTGGATCTTGAGCATGTTCTAGGGTTTGGAATTGATTTATTTGTGATTAAAGTCTTTATATGTTTGATATTCTTCAATCTATTTGCAAAATGTATGTTTCTAGTTGATTAGGAATGAATCTTTGCTAACATGAAACGGAAGTTGACTTGGCTAGGTTCATTTATATCGATTGTTATTTGAATGCACCTCCTAGTATATGGTTCTAATGTGGAAGCATAGAGACTATGTTACGAGAAGCCAATTGACCCCGGAAGGTGGCTAGATTGGACCTTACTTTGGTATTAGAGCATGTTTAGTTCATTATTAACTCAATTTCTATGCCTTTGTTTATGTTCAAGTGAATGATATACCTAAACCATTTCCCTTAGTGTTTTATTTGTTGTCTTAGCGTCTTTAGACTTTAGTTTACTTATCTCTTATTTCGGACTAGATTAATTGTTGATAGCATTTGGTAGTGTTTACTCGTTCCCTGTGGTTCGACCCCTGTGCTTACCTTATACTTATATTAGGTTTGTTTAGGTTATATAAATTGTATTTTATTTAGGGATAGAAATTTAACAACGCATTTATTCCCTTTGTCAAATTGGCGCCGTTGGCGGGGACCGGCTTCCATTACCGTTGTGTTATCTTATTGAGACGCTACCTCCTAGGGTGGATTTGAATCTAGATGAGGGAATGCGGTAAGAATGTATGGAATGCGAGGGAGTGGTGCATGTTAGAGTTCTCTACGCTTAGCTTGATTTATCCTTCAATCAACCATTGGCATCCCCTTGCATGTTTACTTTCACTATTTAGAAAGTTTGGTATCCACTTATTCTTGTTGCCTATAAAAGCTTGATTTGATTATGATTTGCATGTGCTTGATGAACCATATTCTTGTATTCTCCTTTTGGTTTGTCTTGGACACGATTTCGTAAGAGTTGTGGGAAATCACTTTGGAAACCCTCACAAGATCACAACTCGTCCTCATCGGTGACTGTAGGCGTCGCTTGATGTGCACCTACGTTAAGCATGTGTGAATATGCTTGGAACTCATAGGAAGTGAGAATTGACATTACGATTAGGGAAAAGAAAAGTAGGGAGCCGCCAACAAGTTTTTAAGGAACTTGTAAACCGTTCACGGATCATAAAAGGCAACCACGAATAAGGGACAACGAAGGAAACAACGATTGACCCGTGAAGGTTACACCCCATTCGTAATCCATGAGATTACTAACTCCATATGGTTCGGAACCACGAAAGGAGGATCGGGGATGATGGTACGAAGTGAGTCATGGAGTCACATTTGCCCATATTGGCCTCTACTCGATTCTTATAGTGAAAAATGATTCCTGCGATCGCAAAGACATACAAACAAAATATTCAATTCGCTCCAAACTATTATTTGGCTAAATTGGTTAAATATTAATGCAACACATAATACTAAAATATTGTGATCACTTGATCTAATAACAAGATTGAAAAGGAACCTAAACCGGTTGTCCAAATTATCTTATTAGGCGTGATTTTCAATTACATATTCCCTTTAACATGCAATATGGTGATCGATAAATAATAATCGAATTAACATTTATATTGAAAGAAATTTAACAATAATAACGTTAGTCAAATCAAATATAAAATAACCCTAATCATGATACTAGCAATAAGAAAATAAAATAAGAGTAATTAAATTAATTAATTACTCACATTCTGCGCGTTCCTTTAAATTGCTACATCATGAATAAACTGTTTGTAACTTCAATAAAAATATAAAGAAAATGAAAATTAAATTAAATTAAATAAATATAGAGTTGATTTGGTCCAAACCCTCAGTTAATTATAACTTTCACGCCTTGGTTTAAGTATAGAACTTCAGGTGTTGTATGGACTCCTTGGAGTGCTTAAAGAAAGAAATAGTGAAAGAATGAGGAGGCTAGTGTTTAGGCTAAAGAGGGAGAAGAGAATTATTTTATGATCAAGCTTCTTGATGGTTTGTTTTGAAAAGGGGAGATATGACCTCTATTTATAAGGAAAAAAAGAGGGGTCGAATCAAGAAAAAATAAGAATTCAAATCGGATAAAACTCTTGCGATAGACAACAGTTTTTGCGGTTTTTGTTTTTATAATATCTTTTGATCCAGAAATTGGAATAAGATCAATAAGATGTCGTTGGAAATATCTTGAAGTCTACTTTCTAACCCAATTAGAATCAGATTAAAATATTTTGTAGAATAAAATATACGGCCGAAATAGTGAGACTGTGTCAGTTTTGGATAGAGTTTGATATTTTATTCATATCTTTTCCGTTATAGCTCGAACCTGATATTATAATATATCATTGGAAAGATAATTTCAAGGTCTATCCAAACATATAAAATTTGGATAAAAAATATGAGTCACTAAAATAATATCTTTCTATATTTGAACGTCTTTCAATTCGGATAGAAATAGGATTTTCAAAAAGAAAAGTTTTATTCAATTTCAAACTCTTTAATCTTATCTTTTCAAAAAGGATAATTAAGATCTTTTAGAAACTTATAGAAGCTTCCAATTAATCCTAATTGGTTTAGTAATTGGATTAAATCATTTGGACCCTCCACATGATCATTGGGTCGTAGGTAAGGTGGGCTTAGGTTCAGTTTGGGTTCAGTTTAATATTTTGGCCATAACTTATTCGTTATTACTCGGATTTGGTCTTATAATATATCATTGGAAAGCTATTTTAAATCCCCATCCAACTATTTAAACAATGGACACATATTATGGGCCAAAATAAACTGGAATAAACGTTTTTATAGAAAAGACACAAAATGAATTATTTCAAAAGGACACGAAAAGAGGGAAATAAGTTATGGTTTGGGGAAATGGGATAGGAGTTGGGTTGGTTTATGAAATGGAAATATGGATTTAAGCACTCCAAGATTAAATACTCAACCCGACCAATAATGGCGGTGAAAGGTTGTTCATCATCGGGTTTGGTTTTGGGGAGACATTTTTAGGTGTCTACAGAAGCCCCCACTTTGACTGAGTTTGTAGAAACGTCAGTTTTGAAAACGATAGTCAAAGTAGTCGATAGGGACGGAGAATGATTTAAGACGTTCTATGATCCTAAATCACTTTATATACGCCGATACCTGTAGAAAATGTTAATTCCACTGATAAAAGAGTAAGTGGATAGAACGCTTATCTGACACCTGTGTATCGGTGACAAATGAGTTTGGTAGTTTCCTATGCCTGAAGGAATCCACCGAATGACGTTTGTTGAAATACTTTCCATGCCTGAGGAAAGTCGACTAATGAGTTTGATAGCTTTCTAAGCCTGAAGAAATCTACCGGATAACACTTTCCATGCTTGAGGAAAGTCGACATATGATTTTGGCGTTTTTATATGCTTGAAGAAATCCACCGATAATTCTTTCCATGATTGAGGAAAGCCGACAAAGGAATTTGGCGGTTTTCTATGCTTGAAGAAATCCACTGGATAATACTTTCCATGCTTGAGGAAAGTCGACAGATGATGAGATTGCAAGTCTCTGTGTATCGAGAACCTTGCGTCGTGAAATGATGGTGGTTCGGTTATCCCCGAACGTGGGCTGTATTTGGTCCGCTTGTCCCCGAACGTGGGTTGTAGATGGTCCGATTGTCCCCAAACGTGGGCTGTAAATGGTTCACTTGTCCCCGAACGTGGGCTATAGATAGTCCGCTTGTGCCCGGATGTGGGCTGTAGATGGTCCGCTTGTCCCCAGACGTGGGCTGTAGATGGTCCGCTTGTCCCAGGACGTGTGCTGTAGATGGTCCACTTGTCCCCGGACGTGGGTTGTAGTTGGTTCGCTTGTCCCCGAACGTGGGTTGTTGATGAGACCTCCAAAAATAAATTTGCCAATGGACTCGTATATATTGTGATTGACTTGACCACTGACTTGACCAAGTTTGACTTGATGTGACATGACATGTGTATGAGTTGTGAGTGTGTGTGTGTGTGTGTGTGTGTATGTGTGTGTGCAGACACAAGCAAACAAAAATGCAAAAGCAAAAATTTTCCATCATTTTTGTCATGAGACGAGTGGAGGGTGTCGACTTTCTCCCGAAAAAGAAAGACGTGAAAAATGAAATTTTATTTTCGAACTTCCCTCGGTAAAAATTTTGAAAAAGTTTTTGAACTTCCCCAAAATAAAATAATGAAAAAGGAAAGAAGTTTTGAACTTCCTCCTTGAGCAAGACGAAATGAATCGTATGGATTTAATTGCTTGTCCTGATAATAATGTATGCATGATGCATGTTCTTAGGCCAGAAGGCTAAGGACAATTACATCATGTGACACGATAGATGAATGAACTTAAGTCATGGATCTAAACATCATATATGGTGTAAAGAAACGATCTTGAACGTCACTTAGGACTGGAAGCTAATAAGCACGTATACAGATGAAGTGATTATTGCATAATGAACGGTACTTAGATCAAGGAGCTAAGCACGATATGTTTTGTATGATTAAAAATCATTGATATATAAATGTTTCTCAGCACATTATGCGATGCGTGAAACAATGAATAATGCTCAGGTCAGGAAGCTAAGCAAGTATACAACGTTTCTTCTAATGAATGTTGTCTTGAAAATGATGAAGCATGCACAGTGTTGAAACAAGATTTCATGATAAGGGCTCTTAAGGGGAAGGATGATTGATGTGGATATGGATGTGTGAGTGAAGTGTGTGAATGTGATACTAAGTGAGGCTGCAACGGCTATGGTGATGAAAATATATGTTAGAAGAGTCAAAGATGATGACTCTTTAGGCTAGATAGGCTAAATGATGTGGGTTCAAGCCCCCAAGTCTAGCTCTAAATGAATAGGGATAATCATTGGATATTCTTTGACTCGATCATGCATGAATATGAATATGAATTTGGCCGCACCTCGATGTGAGGTTGCCTATGTATCCGTTAGGAATCAGGCCAAACGTAGCTCTAACCGAACTTTGCACAAGTGTGTGTACACCTCAAAGAGGTCTTTCAAGGATTGTAATGTGGTTAAGATGAAGGTTTAAGAAAGAAAGGGGTAAAAGGCTCAAGACCCGAGAGAAGCCCTAAGATATGCAATTGTGTATTAGACTTTGCAAGTTTTATTTTTCATATATATTTTTTTTGTTTTGAATTTCTTTTTTTTTTCTTTTTTCTTTTTTCAATTCTTGTGAATCAATGTAGGCAATCTCAGATCATGCGGTCCATCACTCACTTAGCATTCATGTTTCTCAGGCACGGTACCAAGCACTCGATGAGAGACGCAATTTGAGACATGTTCATATCAAAGACATTGGAACACTTCCCTTTAGACATTGTTTTATTGTTGCTTTGCTGCTTTTTTTTTATTTGCTTTTTGAATGTTATACAATTACACATCTTCCAATCCCAGGGTTAAGTGAATGTGGGTTGAAGAAATGAAGGCCAAACGTTAGACGAGGCTCAAAGTGGTTGATGAAGAAATGGAATGTGATTGAACGGTTAACAGGGAATGACAGGGTTGCAAAGGTGCCTGAAATCATTGGTGTACCTTGTGTTTAGTACGGTAATTTTTTTTTTTTTTGCTAATCTCACGATTGAATGTAAGAAAGAGATGCTCATTTATGAAGAAGGTAAGAAATGTGACACAGACACATGGATAAGGAGAACCTATGCTAGACTTTTTAGGGGGAAGGGTTTGAAACAAAAGAAGAAGAAAACATGAAATCTTGGTGAGAAGCATGCATCGCATTGTCTTCATGGCTGTTTATAGTAACTTCTTGCCGCCTGGTGAGAAAAAAAGTTTCTTGTTGTTAATGTTTTGATTGGAAGGAAAGAAGGAAGGAGTGACGTTCCCCTTATTCTTCCAACTTTTGCCTAGTGATTTTAGACTCAAGTACTGTGTAAGGATGAACTCACTTAATGAATTCACTCAATACTCGGATTGGAAAGGAAGAGTGTATGAAACAATTTTGAAAAATGATGGGAAATACTCCACTCATTCCTACTACAGCGAAAAACGATGCATGCATGGTCCTAGTATACGATCATAAACAATATAGTGCATTACTCGAAGACAAAGTGTGTGCAATGACTCAGCATGTGTGATTAGGTGAGTTTATTAAGACTCGTGCTATGATCGCATGGCTAGACATGAGGCCATTGTGAAAAACAAAAGACCCAATGACCAAATAGCATGGAAGACTAAAAGACAAACTAACTTGATTAATTTTGTCCAATTTTAATTTTTATGCTATTTACTAGGTGAAAACGGTCCATTGGCAATCGTTAGTCATAAATAAGATCAACCACAATCAAAGACAAAGAACACATATTAAGGTTAGCATAAAATCCAATTACAAGAAACTAGGAAGAGAACTAGAATTCTAGAAGAGTTAAGACTCATGGGTATAAAAAATAAATAAATAAATAAAAAATAAAAATCTAATCCTATGTTATATGAGTTGACACGGATTAAAGGACACCTAAACCGGACAGGCTGTAGTATATTGGTTATAAATTTTTATCTGTGACTCTGATTGAGACGAAACCAATGCCAAATGAAAGATAAAACCCGGGGCTACAGATCCATAGGTGTACGACACGTAACTCTTTCTAGAACTCTGGCTATGACCAAAAGAGTTGACTCTTGTGCAGGATACGAGAATAAAAATCCGGGTTGACTCAAATTTTAAAAAAATCTATGACTCGACTCTAAAAAAAATAAAAAGGGTTTGATAAGAGAAAAAAAAATTATTTAAAAAAAGTCAATTAAAAAAAGCACATATAAGCACATCGTCAAGCATGATGCAATGAAGTTCGCAACCTAAAGTCAAGTTCTATGTTCGACTATGGTCAAGCTTATTTGGGTGTCAAAGGGTACCATGGTTAAGAGTTTGGACGCGTTAGCAAGGCAGCCTCCCTTGAGGGTGTATGCCAACGGGCAGCTTTGCAAGTTCGTGATGAAATCGAACTCGACTCCATGGTTTGGGTGGATTTAAAAACTCGGATTAACCTTTATTGCCATGAGTGTTTTTTGGTTGATAGAGCTTAAATCCCCCGAGCTAGCCGCGTACGTAGAACACGTAATATTGTGGCAAAAAAATGGTAACCGAAAAAGCATATGCATATGTGACAATGCCAATTAAACCGCAGGAATACAATTCAAGAATCTTTCAAGTCTCATCCACTCATCTTAATTAAATACCGATCACTCAAAGCGATAAATAACCAAGAATCCACCCCAGCGGAGTCGCCAAATTGTAGGCGTAGTTTGAAGTGCGCCTACGTTAAAGCATGTGTGAATATGCTTGGCACTCATAGGAAGTGAGAATTGACATTACGATTAGAGACAAGGAAAGTAGGGAGCCGCCAACAAGTTTTTAAGGAACTTTTAAACCGTTCACGGATCATAAAATGAAACCACGAATAAGGGACAACGAAGGCAACAACGATTGACCCGTGAAGGTTACACCCCATTCATAATCCATGAGATTACTAACTCCATATAGTTCGGAACCACGAAAGGAGGATCGGGGATGATGGTACGAAGTGAGTCATAGAGTCACATTCGCCCGTATTGGCCTCTACTCGATTCTTATAGTGAAAAATGATTCATGTGATCTCAAAGGCATACAAACAAAATATTCAATTTGCTCCAAACTATTATTTGGATAAAATTGGTTAAATATTAATGCAACACATAATTCTAAAATATTGTGATCACTTGATTTAATAACAAGATTGAAAATGAACCTAAACCGGTTGTCCAAATTATCTTATTAGGCGTGATTTTCAATTACATATTCCCTTTAACATGCAATATGGTGATCAATAAATAATAATAGAATTAACATTAATATTAAAAGCAATTTAACAATAATAACGTTAGTCAAATCAAATATAAAATAACCCTAATCATGATACTAGCAATAAGAAAATAAAATAAGAGTAATTAAATTAATTAATTACTCACATTCTGCGCGTTCCTTTAAATTGCTACATCATGAATAAACTGTTAGTAACTTCAATAAAAATATAAAGCAAATGAAAATTAAAGTAAATTAAATAAATATAGAGTTGATTTGGTCCAAACCCTCAGTTAATTATAACTTTCACGCCTTGGTTTAAGTATAGAACTTCGGGTATTGTATGGACTCCTTGGAGTGCTTAAAGGAAGAAATAGTGAAAGAATGGGGAGGCTAGTGTTTAGGCTAAAGAGGGAGAAGAGAATTATTTTATGATCAAGCTTCTCGATGCTTTTTTTTGAAAAGGGGAGATATGACCTCTATTTATCAGGAAAAAAAGAGGGGTCGAATCAAGAAAAGATAAGAATTCGAATCGGATAAAACTCTTGCGATAGACAACAGTTTTTGCGGTTTTTGTTTTTATCATATCTTTTGATCCAGAAATTGGAATAAGATGAATAAGATATCGTTGGAAATATCTTGAAGTCTACTTTCTAACCCAATTAGAATCAGATTAAAATATTTTGTAGAATACAATATATATGGCCGAAATAATGAGACTGTGTTAGTTTTGGATTGAGTTTGATATTTTATTCATATCTTTTCTGTTATAGCTCGGAATTGATATTATAATATACCATTGGATAGATAATTTGAAGGGCTATCCAACCTATAAAATTTGGATAAAAAATATGAGGAACGAAAATAATATATGTCTATCTTTGAACGTCTTTCAATTCGGATAGAAATAGGATTTTCAAAAAGAAAAGTTTTATTCAATTTCAAACTCTTTAATTTTATCTTTTCGAAAAGGATAGTTAAGATATTTTAGAAATTTATAGAATCTTCCAATTAATCCTAATTGGTTTAGTAATTGGATAAAATCATTTGGACCCTCCACATGATCATTGTGTCGTAGGTAAGGTGGGCTTAGGTTCGGTTTGGGTTCAGTTTAATATTTTGGCCATAACTTATTCGTTATAACTCGGATTTGGGCTTATAATATATCGTTGGAAAGCTCTTTTAAATCTCCATCCAATTATTTAGACAATGGACACATATTATGGGCCAAAATAAACTGGAATAAACGTTTTTATATAAAGGACACGAAATGAATTATTTTAAAGGACACGAAAAGAGGGAAATAAGTTATGGTTTGGGGAAATGGGATAGGAGTTGGGTTGGTTTATGAAATGGAAATATGGATTTAAGCACTCCAAGATTAAATACTCAACCCGACCAATAATGGCGGTGAAAGGTTGTTCATCATGGGGTTTGGTTTTGGGGAGACATTTTTAGGTGTCTACAGCAAGTGTGGGGGAAGTTGATGAGTGGCATTTATGCCATGATTAATAGTTCATTGTAATGAGTTTTTCCCATACATGTAGCTTGTTTGTAATCCTTTTTATTATCTTAGTTGTCTTCTCTTTTGTCTGTCTTCTTTCCTATTTTTACCTCCTTTGTGAATTTTCTAGTTTGGCTTTCTTGTTTGTGTTTTGTAGGAACCACGGTACTGAAAGAAGGAAGCTTTGAACCAAGTATTCAATGACGTGCACGAGCTGGAGAGGTCGCGCATTAATAGTGCACGGGTGCGCATAATTGTGAGAAGGCGCGCATCAGCAGGAATTCAAGGAGCCAAGAAGGTTATTTTGTGCGACTGTTGTGTGGCCACCGCGCGGGCGTGCATCACTTACCGCACGGGCGTGCAGCCCTGTCAGAACCCGCGCAATCAAGCTCAAGAAACAGAACCAAACCAGAGAGTTTGCGCGCCTACTGCGCGACCTCTGTGCGGGCGCGCAACCTGATATGCGGGCGCGCAACCTTGTAGTGCGGGCGCGCATTCAAGGGCTTCTTTTCTCCGCACCCACAAAGTTGCGGGTGCACATGATTCTTAGAGGGCGCACATTACATTTGCGCGGGCGTGCACTGCTGGGTTTCAGATTTTTCTCCGCCTTGTTGGTCAAGTTTCTTTCTTTTTAGAAGCACATATATATAGTCCGTACTTTTTTTGGAGGGGGTAATTAGATTAGCTTAGTTTTAATTTTCTGATTTTTAGGTTAATCTAGAGAAAGAAACACCATTAGTTTTGGCATTTTAGAGAGAGAAAGTGTGGATTACTCCATTGTTAAGCTTGGAATTTGAAGAAGAAGCTTAATCAACCTCTTTTTAGAACTTCAACTTCAATGAATGAGCATTTCCTTACTCTTTTCTCTTTACTTTTCTATTTGATTATGTATTAAATTTCTTTTGTTTTGTTAATTACTCATTAATCATGCTTTTGCTTGTTAATATCATGATTGACTTGATGATTGCCATGGATAGTGAGTAGTTGCTTAGCCAAGGGTATGGGGATGATGTAGTTGGAGTTTGTTCATGCCTATAGTGTTGGGAATTAAGTTGATTGTGATTAAAGTCTTTACATGCTTGATTGTTCTTTGATCTTCTTGCAAAGTGCACGTTGTTAGTTGATTAAAGGTGAATCTTTGCTACATGAAACGAAAGTTGACTTAGCTAGGTTCATTTATATCGATTATTATTTGATAGCACCTCCTAGTATATGGTTCTAATGTAGAAGAATAGAGGCTATCTTGGGAGAAGCCAATTGACCCCGGAAGGTGGCTAGATTGGATTTTTGTATATCGATATTCATGCAAGTTTAGTTCACTATCTATTTGTTTCTATGCTATTGAATGTTCAAGTGAAGCCTACATCTACCCATTCCCCTTGGTGTTTTCTTTATATTTTCTTTAATTCAATGTGATCTTAGTTTAATCTCTTAGATAATCCCACTCTTTGTTCCGAGATAGCTTAATTGATTAGTAGTGATTGCGGTGTTTAACTTCTCCCCACGGTTTGACCCTTTGCTTACCTTGTACTTGTATTGGGTTTGTTTAGGTTTTATAAATTGTATTTGATTTAGGTATAGACAATTTGACGACGTGTTTATTCCTTTGTCAAATTGGCGTCGTTGCCGGGGAGACAGTTTCCATTGTTATTTCATTGCTTTATTGAGACTATCTCACCTTTTATTTGCTAGTTTTGATTACTTTTGTGCTTGTCAGTGCTCACTTTCTTCTTAGTTTTGTTGTATGATCATAGGTCTAACTCGTTCAATATCTTTGGTCCTCATCGATCCCGAGCTCGAGATGTCTTTGTCATTGCTAAGAAGAGAAGCAAGAGCAAGAAGTAGAAAACTCCCATACCCCTATAAAAGAAGGGAGGAATAAAGGATAGTAGGGGATATGGTTAAACCTTTGGGAGAAAGGTGTATGAGAAAAGGGAAAAGGGGTATCTACTCCATCACCACAAGGTCGTCTCACATCACTAATGAGGGCATGGAAATCTTAAATGGAATCCTCAAATGAGGAAACCTCATGATCTACATCTCCCTCAAGCTCAAAAACTTCAAGGGATTCAACCTCAACCTCTACTTCACAACCTTGAACAACATCTCCCATAAATTTCTCAAAGCATACCCTCTGAAATTCAAGAGTGAATGGGGGAAAATTTCTCTCAAACTCATCTCTCTCTAATGAAGCATTATGAATGAACTCACTCAAAAGGTTATGGGCTTTCGTTTGAGACTCAAGAAATATTTGGGTCATAATCTCAAATGAGTCCAAATCATCATGGATAGACGAGTCAAAAGCTTGCTCATTGGAATCATCTAGGGGACTATGGTGCACACCTTTAGAATTCATGCAAAAATCAGATGCAATATGAGAAAGAACATGCACTTCATCATCATTATAATGTACCTCATTAAATTGAGCTATAGAAGGAGGGGAGTTAAAATCATGTATTACATGGTCACTATGGGGAGCATCAAGCACATCATGGGAATTCGTATTAGACAAATCATGACAATTAGCATCAACTTTAAAAGCATGAGAATCCCGAACATAAGTCTCATGATTGGCCCTCTCCCAATCATAATTGTCCCTAGCTAACAATGAATAGAAATCCCCAGCTTCATCCAAAGACATAGATTGAAATCCACCATTTAACATATTGTCAACCACTCCTCTAAAATGCTCATTTAATCCTAAATTAATGATTTCACAATAACCACCCTTGGTAAAACCCTTAACACCATTTAGGAAATCCTCAAGTCTATTAAAATATACCAAAAACGGTTCATTATCAAATTGAGGAATAGAAATATAAGCCATTTTTTTTCAAAAAAAATAAAAATAAACAAATGAAAAAAAGGTTATACACAAAGGACTATTCTCAATAAGATAATACAACGGTAATGGAAGCCGTTCCCTGGCAACGAGGCGCTAATTTTACAAAGGGAATAAACGCGTTGTTAAATGTCTATCCCTAAATCAAATACAATTTATAAAACCTAAACAAACCTAATACAAGTATAAGGTAAGCAAAGGGGTCAAACCACAGGGAACGAATAAACACTACCAAACGCTATCAACAATTAATCTAGTCCAAAATAACAGATAAGTAAACTAAAGTCTAAAGATGCTAAGACAAGAAATAAAACACTAAAAGAAATGGCTTAGGTATAGCATTCACTTGAACATAAACAAAGGCATAGAAATTGAATTAATCATGAACTAAACATGCTCGAATATCGAATTAAGGTCCAATCTAGCCACCTTCCGGGATGGTAGACACCCATTTGTGTCTCCCCAAAACCAAACCCGGTGATGAGTACCTTTCGCGTCGAATCATAATCGAATGAAGTGAAAGTGTGGAAAGTTTAGTGTTGCGGATATTTTAAATTTCTTTTCTCTTCTCTCTGTTTTTTAAATCTTATTTTAAGAAAACAGCCAATCCAGTTTTGTTGGTCCATGATATGGGTCGAATAGTGGTGTAGTTGGATGGGGCTTGACAAGAGCTTTCCAATGATATATTATAATCCCAATTCCGATGAATATTGAGGAAGTTATGGCCAATTTACTAAACTGGGCCCGGTTTAAGCCTTATATGCGGCCCAATGATCTAGGGGAGGGCCTAATATAGATTTATCATTCCTAATGCAATTAGGAATGGTTTTAGTCTTCTAGATTCTTCTAGAAGATTCTTTTCATTCCTAATTAAATTAGCATTAATAAATTGACTTTTATTGACTTTTCAGAGTTTTAATTAAAATCAAAGAGTATTTTTGAGGAAAATACGATTTTATCCTCCCGTACGGCAATTTTTATCTGATTTTAAGAAAACGTGATTTTCTGAATTAGCGCCAAATGCCAGCATTGGCGCCTAGCGCTAATGTTGGCCCGTGGCGCCAATAGTCAGCGTTAGCGCTGGTTCAATTTTTTGTGCGCCAGACTCTATTTTGATATTTTATCTTTTTGGCTGATTTTCTCTATAAATAACGTATTAAAAACTCTGTTTTCGATAACCAGTTTTCATCAATTCCCATCAATTCTTATTTTAAAACCAGTTTTCACCTACAATCATCAATTTTAACCAACTCTCATCAAGATTCTCTTGATTACTCTCTCTCTCTCTTTTCTAAACTAGCTTCTCTCAAATACAAAATTCCGCATTCATTAGATCTAGATACACCTTGCCATATTCGAAGTTGCCTTCGCCCATGACGTGAAAGGTTTAATTTCTGAGGGTTTGGTCCCAAATCTCTCTTTCTATTATTTAATTTAATTGTTTGTTTATTATTTTCCTTAAAGTTACTAACGTGTGTATTTTGTTATTAGAAAGAGGTACGAGGTATCGAAGTAAGTACTTTAATGGTTTTTATTGATATTATAATCATGCTTAGGTTGTTATTATGATATTCCTAGTATCATGTCTAGGGTAATTTTAATATCAAGTATGATTAAAAGAATGATGCCTCCTATGTTCTTCCTAATATTTATGATTGTTAGTATCACGTTAGGGTTAAAGCTTTGATTTTTATTCTTTAGTGACATGCTAGGGTTTGTTATTAATCTTGTTAGTATCATGCCTAGGATCTTGCTATTATTATGCTTTGACATGATTATTATGATTATGATTATTATAATTGTTATTATGATGATTATTGTTTTGATTATTATTAATCATGATTATAATTTTATTTTGATGATTATATTATGTTGCTTGATATTTATTTTTATTACTTGATCACACCTTTTATGCATGTTTAAAGGGAATTGATATTTGTAATCACACTTAATAAGATAATTAATAATCTTGTTAGGGTTAAATTTGATTATAATTCAAGTGATCGCCAATAATAGATTTGTTTGTGCATTAAAATTCAACCAACATAGATAAACAGGTTTAGGGTTAATCCTATTGATTGCATGTTAGTCAGAAAGCGCACATGAATACGATCAGAATAAAGTAGAGGCCTATTATTAGGGCAGGTTCAATCTCTTTTAGGTTGGATTTGTACCTTCATCCCCGAACCCTTATTTGGTTCAAGACCTTATGGAGTTGACGATCTCTTGGATCGTTAAGGGGTGTAACCTTCACCCTTTGAACGGTTTACAAGTTCCTAAAACTTGTTGGTTACTCTTTTGCTCTATCTTCTTTCCCTTTGGACGCCACCGTACTTTAGTGTATGATCACAGTGGGGTTCAAGCTAGGGGATTAACACTTGAAATATTCCCTACAGTTTTTGGCGACTCCACTAGGGAGAATTCCTATTTTAATTCCTGAATTTGTTTCGGCAATGATTTAGAATGAGTGGATGAGACTCGAAACGTTCTAAGTATTTTATGTGCGTAATTTTGATTAACATTATTGTCATATGCAAAAAAAAGATCTCATTGGAAAGACCATCCGTAATGAGTTAAAAACATAGGATTTTACACGTAGGAAATTTGAAGAATATCTTTCACAACTAGGACCGAAATAACACTGCGCGAAACTGGAAAATTTTATCGAGCACAGAAAGCTGCTGAGGCATGTAGGAATTAGCGTCAGCAACCAGAGAATTGGCGCCAGAATTTTAATTGTAGTGCCAGACGCCATCATTGGCGCCAGGCGCTACAGCTAAAACTTGGCGCAAAGCTCTATTAGCTGGCGCCAAATTCCTCCAATACCGAGCCAGAAATATGCGTTCTAATTTCGACCAGTTTTTCGTATTGTTTGCTCGATCCTACTTCCTGATTGAATTTTTTCTCACTTCTCTGAAACACATATGTGTTCTACATATGGACATAACCCTCTGGGAATTCATGCTCCATCTACCTGATTGAACGCTCTGAGAAACAAAGGGTACATCCGAGAATGTTGAATTCACCAAACCATAGAAGCGAGTTTTTCTAAAACTCGCAGTGTCCCATCCACTCGCGCCAACCCTTCACGGTTAGACTTCTGCGCGGTGCATCCGGACAATTAACCATGGACCCTCTATTGACTAAACCATATCTCGAACTTTAGAGAACTAGATCCATGGTTAGGTTGCAAACTCATTGCATCATATTGTGCCTACTTGACTAATTGTGTATTATTTGTTGTGCATGTACTATGTTTTCTTAACCATTTGTTGAGTTGTGTTGATATTAAATAAATTAATGACTTAAAGAACCTAATTAATTAATTTGAGTAAAAAAATGTCTAATATTTTAATCAGAATTGACCTAATACGACTTTAGGCATACCATGTTGATTAATAACACCGAAAATAGTTCCAGATTGAAGCTCCAGCATTGGCGCCAAAGTCTGGATTGTAGCGCCACTGTGTGGAGTGTGGCGCCTGGCGACAGCTCTGTTGTCTGGCGCTACACTACACAGTGCGACACCAGTCCTGTCGTTTTGCCGACAATTTGTATTATTGATCGAGTCATCACCTAGTGTCTAATTAACCAGTTTGCGAATTAAGTCGGTTAAATTTTGCTGTCAATAACACCTTGTCGAGTCATTAATTGATTCTAGTCACATAGTCTAGCCACATGGTCATGACACGAGTCTTAATGTACCACCTACACTCACTAGTCTTAGCAAACACTTTGAGTATATGTCACCATGACCATGTCTTAGGTTCATGCATGAGTGGTCTTTTCCGTCATTTGAGTTGGGGGGTACATTCTATTCCTAATTCTTTATATCCCTCCATCTACATCATTTTTCTTCACATTCTATTCCAATATTTCTTCACTTCCTCCATCCATTGCATGTTGAATAAAGTTTGAGTCAAATAATTAACAATGAATATCCCCAAATTCATTTTCCACAGTACTTGGTCGAGGAGAGAAGGGCGATTAATCAAGGACAACACCTTTGTTCAAGTCTCACTTTTTGATAAACCAATTCGTCAAAAGAGGAAGGCTAAAAAGATAATGGCAAGTCAAGAAGAGGTCGATGAACTTAGGAATCAATTGAATGACGTGACTGAGGTGTTAAAGGCTTTAACCCTCAAAATTGATGACCCTGCGAAGCAACAACAAATGAATCTCATGCAAGAAAGTTTGAGAAAGCTATCTAGTGACTATAAATTTCAAGGCATGAGTTCACAAGGGGTCTCGCTGGACAAGGAACTTCTTCCGCATAAGTTCAACGCCACTGACATCCCTAAATTCAAGGCAACAGATAACCTTTACTTCCATCTAAGAGCTTTTGAAACTATAATGAGTATTAAGGGTATCGATAAGAAGGTTTTCCCCTCTCTGTTCTCACTATCTCTTGAAACCGTTTGCCAACAATGGTTCTTCTCCCTTAACAAAGAGAAAACCTCTACTTGGAAATCGACTCTTAAACGCTTTCGTTGATAGGTGATGTATCTATTTTATATAGTATTTTACCCTCGTCCCTTGGTCATAATTAGTAGTGTTTTTGGCTCTTTAGAGCCACTTTTATTACTAATTGGTGTTTTCTAGTGTTTTCGTAGATTTGGTTGACTTTTGCAGGGATTTATGCTTTTGGAGTATTTTCCCGAGATATTTTGGAGCAATCACGAGCATTGGAGAAGCACGACCAGATTCTATAGCCCAGGGCCGGTTAGAGCCATCGAACCGGTGATTAAGGGCTTGGTATAGGTGATACCGGGGCATTCGGACCGAGTATTCAAGACCGGAAGAGGAAACCCACATTGGCCCGAAGAATTGGAGCCCAATCGTAGTCCAAATAGTGGCCCAAGTGAGCCGCCCGGCCAAAAAGGCTGGCGCCCGGAGGCGCGCCCGACCGGGCGGGAGAAGCTAAGGTTGGCGCCCGGTGACGCGCCCGGCCGAGCACGAGATTAGTATTAGGAAGCAAAAAGGTGGCCCAATCGGGCGGGCGCGTGTATTTATTAGGAGGCGATTAGCGTCGTTTTAGTTAGTTTTAGTTTAGGATTTGTACGGAATATAAATACTCCTCCGTAATACGATTTTAGGTCTCTCTTCTTCCTTTTACTCTTTTTTTTTTTACTCCCTTAATTGTTTTCTTAGATTTTCTCTCTCTTAAACCTTTGTTCTTAATCTACTCTTAATTCCAGATTTGTTTGGTAACGATTTCTCTTCTCTTAATCTTAGTTGTTTATTTTATTCCTTTCATCATGAATGGTTTTATTGCTTAGATTAGTTTAGTTTTTACTATGTGTGAGTAGTTCTTTTTCTAGGGTTTATGGGGATCCTTAAATAATATGAAGGGGGTAATTTATTGTTGTTAATTATCAATGCTAGATTAATTTCCTATTGATTGATTTAATGCTCTGTGACTAGATTAGGCCTGATCTTTTATGCATGAGTTTGACAATATTGATTCGAGATTCGACAGATGAGAATTGATGTCTAAGTCTAGTTTCAATAGGCAGGTTAATTTATAAATGGTTAAGTCGAGATTCGAAAGATGAGATTTAATACCGGTAAATTAATTGTGTGATTGTAATACATAGCGAAAGCCCTTTACAATCTGGTTAATTGATGCATTGATGATTGACTATTATTGATTATTGGTATTGCATGATAATTTCTTATTGAATTGTTTTAACGCTTTAGAATTATTGCTTGTAAAAGTATAGCAATATTGAATTGATGAATCGAGTAGATGTTAATTTGATATTAAAGGCTATTTTCAATAGGAACTTAGGTCTAGTAAATTGCGAGAGCCTGATAGATATATGTTGATTAATAAATTGCGAGAGCCTGTTAATCATGTAATTTATGCAATGTCAATGATTGATTATTATGTTTTACCCTGGAGTATTATTTATTGGTGAACCTATGCCCTAGGTCCTTTTATATTATTTTCTCCTTATTCTTAATCTCCGTAGTTTAGTTTATTATTCACATATAAATATTGGTTACTTCGTAATCTAGATTGTTTTAGTTAATTAGGAATAGAAAGACTTGTTTTCCTATGGAGTTCGACCCTACTTCCCTATCTACTTTAGTTGGAGGACTTAGGTAATTATTTTTTATTAGGGGATACGACTTTACCCTGTCAAAATTTGGCGCCGTTGCCGGGGAAATGGTTTTATTTTTATTTCTGATTGTTTTTGTAGTCTAGATTATTTTCCTTTTGTCTCAGAGAGCGTTAGTTCTCTGAGGCAAATCTCACATTTGCTTCTAGTTTTTGTTTATCCCCAGGTGTTCCAGATCAGGGTACATCCCATTCGATCCTGAGATCGATTGTTCCTTCCATAGACAGAAAAATCTCTACAAGCAAATTCTGGCGGATTCTGGTGATAATAACAATAATCACCGGGATCCTCCGACTGGTTCTAGTGATTTAGAGGTATCATCAGATGCAGAATCAGAGATGGCGGTTCCAAAGAAGCTTAGTGATTACTCACAACCAAAGCTTACAGATTTTCCACATCTCACCCCTACTCCGGCTCTTGATGGGGTTCAATTCGAAATTAAACCTCAATTTATAACGATGATAGAGAGGAAGCAATTTAGTGGAGCCAAGGGTGAAGACCCAAATCTTCACATTGCCGACTATTGTCAATATTGCAATACCATCAGGCAAGCCAGGGTCACTCAAGATCAAATCAGGGAGATTCTCTTTCCCTTCTCTTTAACTAGAAAAGCTAAATTGTGATTTAATGGCTTAAATAGAACTGCACTTGGTATAACTGACTGGGAAACTCTTGTTTTGAATTTCTATAACTAGTATTATCCTGCAGAGAGAACAGCCATACTACGAAGTACGATTCAGAACTTTGCCCCAGAAGCGGATGAATCTTTATATGAGGCTTGGGAGAGGTTCAAGGATCTACAAAGAGACTGCCCCCACCATAATTTAGCACAATGGCAGTTAATCCAAGCCTTTTATAATGGCCTTGGAAATTCTTCTCGAATAATTTTATATTCTACAGCTAGTGGGAGATTTATGAATCTTGATGTTAAAGATGCAGGTAAGGTTATTGAAGACATGACGTTACACAATTCCCAATATGGGAACCCTAGAGGATTTTCTAACAAGGGGAAGCATGGTGTTGACTCTGTATCCTTTTTGCAAGCTCAGCTGACCTCTATTTGCCAAAAATTAGATAATCTGAGCACTGCTAATGTAGCTAATATTTCTGCAATTAATAATAATTCTAACGAGGCTTTCTGTGAAAATTGTGGTATTTTAGGTCATTGGGAACAAGATTGCAGGAGTTCCGTGGAGCAAGTTAATGCCTTTCAAGCCTATAGGCAGAATAACCCATACTCCAACACCTACAATCCTGGGTATCAGAATCATCCGTACCGGAGTACTAATGTTCAAAATCCACCACCACAAGAACCACAGGCGCCACAACAACAGCAGCAGAAATATTAAAATCCCAATGCTAGCCAGAAGAACCAACCACAACAACCCTCCTCATCTTCTGACCCTTCTCTGGTGGAAATTAGAGCAATGTTGGTTAATATGAAAAAGCACATGGAGAGTAGAGATGCGACAATTGATCAAATTCTAGCACATAATAAAATTGTAGATAATCAAATTGCGCAACTTTGCGCTACTCTACAAGCCCGCCAACAGGGAGCTCTGCCGGCACAGCCTACCAGGCCTACGGATCAAGCATTTGCAATTACTCTAAGGAGTGGTTAAAACTATGAAGGGCCCTCTATGCCCAGAGTTGATGAACCTGATTTATTAAATAATGTTAATCTTGATTTCGTTAAACCAAACAATGTAGTTGATAGCCCTGCAGGGCTAAAGGATAATACTAACATATCTAATTCTATTCCCCAATCGTCAATTATCAAACTTCCATTCCCCAATCGTCAATTGAAGACAAACTTGGATAAGCAGTTTGGTAAGTTCCTGGAGGTGGTAAAAGATTTGAAGGTAACAGTTCCCTTTACTGAATTAATCACATAAATTCCTTCATATGCAAAATTTATGAAAGAAATATTGACAAGGAAAAGGTCTATTAGTGAGGTAGTGACAGTAGCTTTCACTGCAGAGTGTAGCGCCGTACTTCAAAATAAGTCTCCGCCTAAATTAAAAGATTCGGGTTGTTTCTCTATCCCTTGTCATATAGGCAATCTAATGATTGATAATACATTGTGTGATTTAGGTGCTAGCGTTAGTGTCATGGCGTTATCTGTGTATTCCAAGTTAAATATGGGTAAATTAAAAGCTACCAATATAACTCTACAAATGGCCGACCGCTCTTTCAAATACCCCTTAGGTGTTTTAGAGGATGTCCCCATTAGAGTAGGTAAATTTTATATACCTGTTGATTTTGTTGTTCTTGATATGGCTGAGGATGTGCAAACCCCAATTATTTTGGGTAGACCATTCCTTAACACTGCAGGAGCAATCATAGATGTGAGAAGTTGTAAGTTAACACTATCAGTAGGGGATGATAAAGTTGTTTTCAATCTTAATAATACCCCTAAAATCTCCATGACTGAGGAGAAATGTTTTAGTGTTAATGTGGTTGAGAATTATTCTAACAAGCCCCAAGCTCTTGAAAAAAATCCCTTGGAGGCAGTATCTTGTGTTGCATCCCTTCAGATGAGGTAGACAAATGGCAGAAGGAAGTCGATGCAATAGAAAGAGCACTTTACACTGTTGTTCTTGGTTTCAAGGATGAAAAGGTGGAACCGATCAAGCAAGTTGTCCGAATTGAGCCTACGGTAAGTGTTCCGCAAGATCGAGTTGCAAGTGTTGAATGCAATGACAATTTGAAGCAACCTTCGATCGAAGAAGGATCTTGAGTGCGTAGCATTGAAGATCCCCCTGTCCAAGTCAAGGAGGATCCACCAGATAAGGTGATTTGGCGTCCCACAGGGTATGTCAGGAAGCCGCATCGCAGCCTAAACACCGCTAGACTGGGTGATAAACCACCCGATCAAGCGTTAGGCTAAAGGTCCTAGTTATTGTACTTGGTAAGAAGGTTGTGCGGGACCTAGATAAACCAGCGCTTTGCGGGAGGCTACCCATATTTTTAATGTTTTTAGACTAGTTTTTCTTTCCTTTTTTTCTTATGAGAGGAAAGATGAGGGAATTTAATGAGTTTTATGAGCGTTTGTACAGGTTTGAAGGAAAAGAGTTAGCCAAAATTTGGAATAAGAAGAAAATAAAAAATCGACATTTAGCCTCGGGCCCGACCGGGCGAAGCTCGCCCGATCGGGCGCGAGAGCAACTCTCCAAAAATACGCATTTTTGCCCGACCAGGCGCAAAATTCGTCGTATACAAACTAAATTGTCCGCCCGATCGGGCGACTCTCGCCCGACCGGGCGCGAGAAGAGGTGAAAATTCGATCGTCAGATCGCCCGACCGGGCGAACGGCGCCTGATCGGGCGCGAGAGTATACGAAATCGGGTACATTAGATCGCCCGATCGGGCGCGAGAGCTCAGCAAAAATTAAAAATCAGATCGCCCGATCGGGCGACCCACCGCCTGACCGGGCGCGACATACCCGACCCCTCCTTTTCTTCTTCTTTCTTCAGCTTTTCTCATTCTTTCTCTCTCTAAAACTCAAATTCTCTCTACCTTTTCTCTAAGATTTCTCCTCCATTTCTCATCCAAATTCAAAACTTTGTACATATTTGTAGTCCCCTCTTCATCCTCTACATTTCCATATAAAAATTTTCAGATTTTATTCAAATAAATTTTCAAACCCATTTTCTAACATGGCTTCGAAGAGGGCTAGGTCCATTTTCGGTAGGAGCTCCAGTTCGAGGGAGGAATACGACTCAGATTTGCAACTTCCATACTAGCCGACAATCTGCATTGCTAGCCGAGAGCAAAAGAAGTGGCTAGAACACTTAATCGGTCGTGAGGTAATTCCTTCTCGGTGGTTACACCACCCTACTCTAGAATCATTTGGTTTGTATGATTTTGTAAAACGATTTTTAAATGACATTGGCATGAGAAAATTTGTTGATATCTACTATCCTACTTTCTGAGAACTTACTTGTGAATTCCTGTCTTCTTTGCATGTTGTTAGTAGTAGAAATGGGCCAAATTTATTTTTTTGGTTGAACAATAGGAATATTAGTTTAACTTTCATAAAATTTTGTAAATTATTTGAATTAAATTCTGAACTATCTCATCAATGGCATGCAGACTATAAAATGGGTGACATATATCATGCTTTGACTGGTTTGCCTACCCCCGACCCCCAACATGCTAGTACCAAACCTATTCACCACCCTGTCCCAAAAATCTGGCAAATATTTGTGGGTTTGTGTTTTTTAGGTAGGAACGAGCCCCATAATGCCCAATCTAACTATGTGTATGGGTACGGGAAATTGATCATAGGTAGGTTTATTGTTCACCATTTGAGTAGGCATGCCACGGCTAGCACCACATCAAAGACCCCCATCCGTTTAGGAGGCCTTAACACTCAGATAGTAGTGAAAAAGGCTGGTTTTGTAGTGGATGGACCCCACCAGCTGACCAACTGTGGACCAGATACCTATATGCTTGCTAGGTATTTTGAGGAGTTGGGGTGGGTTCAACCGGATAGCGAGCAGACACCCTTTTGGCGTATTAGGACTGGGAGCGAGCAACCTTTGCCTATCTTTCCCCTACCCAGTCCTGACTTGACCGCCTTTCCCCCAGGGAAACCTTCTTACACATATGATGTTTTAGTGGCCAACGCTAGGGGGCAGGCACCACCACCACCAGTTCCACCACCCCAGCCTCAGCCCGAGGTGGCATTCTCTCCACCTCGTATGTCTCACTCCGTCCCTCATGTTGACTCTGACCTAGTTTGGGATCATCAGAGTATAGGTCAGGCCTTAGGACGTATCGAGCATTCCCATACTGACCTTAGGAGGATGGTAGGCTCCATAGACCATTGGTTAGGGTACCTAGAGAGGAACCAGGGTAGAGCTCTCTACCCTATGTATGATGACTATACTCGTCGGGGAAACATTTCCGACGAAGCTATTCACCTTGACTGGTTTCAGCCTCCACCCCAGGGATACGATAGGGATCCCACTGCCCGTGGTATTTACACTGCCTATTCTTCCTTCTACGGGTACGGCCAGGACATTCCTTTCGGGGGACCGGCGGGGGGGAGTTTACATGCTGATTATTTTGGTGGTAGCTCTTCTAGTGCAGGTGGTGCAGGTGGCAGTGGAGGTGCGGGTTTCGGCTCGATGGATGAGGATGATCAGGACTAGCTATGCTGGGCTAGTTCCCGAGCCAATGAGGACATTGTCTGATTCTAGCTTGGGGGAGATTTTGGTTTGGTATCCTTCATTTTCCCCTTTTCTTTTATTTTTGGTGTGTTTTCTTAGGTTAGATTTCTTGCTTTCTAGGTTAGTTTTATTGCTTTCTTATATATGAAAAATACAAAAAATTTGAAAAATAAAAAATTCAAAAATACGTTCCAATGAATTGTAAATTATGCTTCCCTGTGCCCCTTACTTGAGAAAATTGTTTTGATTCTTGGTATTTGATGATAGGCATTGTGGATTAGTTAATCATGATTTGATGTTTGATTTCCTTGAAACCTTAACATGCGTCAATTTTGTCCAACTAATTGTGAATATAGTGCTTGACTAGTTGATTTGGTTAGGAATGTGTGATAGTTCCATAGTTCCTTGTATGTCAATGAATTTGAGTATTGGTTTGAAACTATTAGTAATATTTATATGGTTCATTATTATGCACATTGTGGAGGACGAAGGCATTTGTTCTTTTAGGTAGCCTCCAGATATTGTAGATACATTTGTTTCCTACTTGCTACCCATGTTGTTGCCTTGACTTTTTGTTGATTTATTAGCCATATTACAAGCTTATTTTGCCCCATTGGTTACTAGTCCCAAGCTTGGCTTGGGGGCTATTAGTGAGTGAGGTGAGGGAGTTTGTAGTGTGCTTATTATTTGCACAGCTTGGGTGGGCTTTTGAGAAGTTGTTTTGTTGTTGATCATGTTTATTTTTGATGAGTTTGAGAGTTATAATTTCTTGAAAAAATAAAGCATGATGTTATAAAAAAAAGAGAAGTTCAAGAAAAAAATGTGAAAAATAAGTGAACTTCAATAAAAAAAAAAAAAGAAAAAAAAAAAAGAAAAAAGAGTTCAAATGTTCTAGTTTGAGGTTGAAAAAAGAAAAAAATAGAGCTTCAATGAAAAAAAATTCAAGTTTGGAAATAAAGTTTGTTTATTCACTCCGCTTCTTCATTATTATATCTTATGAGTGATATGTAAGAGTTGGGATTGTTTATTATGATTGGAGTATATTTGGTTGATGTTAGAGTTGGTTATGTAGGAGATGTTGATCATTATTTATTTTGATCATGGGTTTTGATAGGATTTGGCTCCCTTAATGCATAGCTTTTCTCTCACATACTCCCAAATCTATCCTACCCTTTACCCTAGCCTTACATTACAAGCTTTAAAGACCTTCCGACCTTGTGCATAGAAGTTGTGCAAATGTGAAAGTGTTGTTTATCAATGCAAGTTATGATTTGACATATTTCGAGTCGACTAGTAGATTGAGTGTTCATTGTTTTATACACACGAGAGTGTGATTTGGGAGGGCATTGTTCACATAAAGGGGTTGGATGGAGAGTGATCGAGTACATCTTTTACTCGCAACAAAAATGATAGTTGAGTGCGTGAGCACTTGTCTTGAATTCTATATGCTCTTGTGGTTTGCTCTGTTTGACAATTGTTAGGGAAGATTGGTAATTAGATGGATTTGATTGGTTGATTTTGAAGCATTTTTATTTGATTTACCCTGGATCGTTTGTGCTTGATTTACAATTGTTAGGGACAAGCAAAGGTTTGGCTTGGGGGAGTTTGATGTGTCTATTTTATATAGTATTTTACCCCCATCCCTTGGTCATAATTAGTAGTGTTTTTGGCTCTTTAGAGCCACTTTTATTACTAATTGGTGTTTTCTAGTGTTTTCGTAGATTTGGTTGACTTTTGCAGGGATTTATGCTTTTGGAGTATTTTCCCGAGATATTTTGGAGCAATCACGAGCATTGGAGAAGTGCGACTAGATTCTATAGCCCAGGGCCGGTAAGAGCCATCGAACCGGTGATTAAAGGCTCGGTATAGGTGATACCGGGGCATTCGGACCGAGTATTCAAGACCGGAAGAGGAAACCCAAATTGGCCCGAAGAATTGGAGCCCAATTATAGTCCAAATAGTGGCCCAAGTGAGCCGCCCGGCCAAAAAGGCTGGCGCCCAGAGGCGCGCCCGGCCGGGCGGGAGAAGCTAAGGTTAGAAATTTTTTTCTTTTTTGCATTTTTGAGTCGCACAATCAACACTATGCACACACGGGTAACGAGTCACACGTGTCATTTTACTTTGAGTCGAGTCAACCTCGAGCTAATCACAGCGAGTCAAGTTTATGCCTTGAGTCGTGTTGAGTCAATAAGTCAAGCAGAACAAGGAAGACCCTACTCCAGCGCCAGACGAAAACATCTAGCGTCTGGTAATAGTTTTTAGCGCCTGGCGCTAGATCCCAGCGTCTGGCGAAAAAGCCAATTCTTGGCGCCAGAGATATTCCAGCAGCGACAGAACAACAATTTCAGGTTCCTTGTGTTGGGGTTTGGTGAGTCCGACTCACCGCGGAAACAACCTCGACCCAAGGAACCACTAGTAATTAATAAAACCATAAAGAATAAATAAATAAACACAAGAAAAAGAAGAACGAATCATACCCTTGAAGCGAGCTTCGCCCTCTCAAAACGGGCTCTTACTTGAAAGCCTTGAGCACCGCAAATGTCGTGCCTCCAACGGTATCCACCCACAAAGGACGAACATGACTTTTTAGGTCCGCTACATTGGAGTTAGCAAGGTCCGACCGAAACCCAAGTGTTAATGGATTTTAAGAGTTTTTCCAAAATATGGAATGCTCTTTCTAACTCCCACTCAAGCACTTTACTCCAAATCCCAAGGTTGGTATTTATAAAGGAAAGTATGAGTGGGAATTTATATCCCATCAATGTGGAATTATCATTTGAAATGGGTTGGTGAGGACCACATGGAGAGAATGGGACCATACTTGCTCCCCACTCAATACCCTCCTTGTGCCACATGTCCTTACCCACTTGCTCCCATATTCCTCAAGCTTCACCATAGTGACCGGCCCTATGGCCCAGCCACGAGACCAGCCCTAAGCCCAGCCCCGTACCAAGATGCGGGCTGCTGCTGTGCGTGCAAGCCACGCACTTGGTGCGGGCTTGCTGCTGTGCGTGGCTGCTAGTGCGTGCGCTGCTAGCACACCTAGCTGCTGCACGCACCACGTGCACGCGGCTGCTAGCTGCTGCTGTGCGCTAGCACGCACCTAGCCAGCCATGCTAGGCTCGGCTTGGTGCGCTTGCTAGCCACCTATGCTTGGACATTTTTGCCCCTAGCATTCGGATGCTCGGGGCATTCTGATGCTAGGGGTATTTTGGGAATATGGTCGATTTATTATTATTTTGCACGTCTCGTCTTTTTATTATTTTTGACTCGACTTCCAACGATCGGTTTCGATGCTCCAAGTTCGAATTACCGACGTCTAAATATTTAACACTTGGGCGACGAATTAATTTCTTCTGAATTAATTCGTCGAGTCGGTTCGTATATTTTGCTTGGGTGTGACCCGAAGGGTTCAGTCAAGATTAAACTGTAATATTAATTATATTAATATTACTGATCGGAAGCAGCCTCCACCCAGGCATTCCGATCACTTTCCCTTACTGAATATATTAGCTTTCTAATAATTCTGAACCCGCTATCAGAATAATACACTTGTTCGAAGGACACCATTCCTTTTAATCTACCACTTGTCCTTCCGGACAAGTGTATATTTAGTGAAAAGCCCCTTTCTTATGTCTCTTCATAAACTACAGAGTAAGATTACTCGTCATCTCTGTTACGTCCAGAAGTGTTTTTTCGAAATTCGAGTTTGACTATCAATTAGTAGATGATTTCTAAAATCAATCTGAGCATGGCCATGAATTTTCACAGTCTCGCTCTTCGAGAGGCCTTGTAAACAACAAGACATGTTCCCTATTGTTAGTAGGGGGACATTTCCAGTCTTGTAATGTAGCTTCTCTTACTAAGAGGACCTAGCCGCCCGATATCTGTCGTTATAATCCCCAGTTACGGCAGACGTTTGGCGGATACCAAAACGGACTAGTACTCAAACAAGAGACCTCCCACTACTCATGGTCAAGGAAAAGAGTTCTGATAGTAATAATGAGAAAAATACTTATGACGATTTTAAATCTCTTAAAGTATTCTCATAGGTCGATCCAGTATGGTTCTAAACAAATGCATGTGCAAATGATTTATATCCTCATAGCACAAGAAATGGTACTATAAATCATACTACACACTAATCTCTAATGGTCATTAATCGTCCACAAAAAATATGACCTTGATTAGGGATAATTTTCGATTAAAATATTCAATGTTCACTTAATAGGTGTTTCTTTATCCAAGCCATTGACTTGATACCCTATTTTGAATATTTATTAAAATCGAATGGACTCATTATTTAATTCTAAACCACAATTAAATAGAGACGGAGTGAATTAAATTGCATGAAAAATTTTAATTACTCCAAAAACTGAATGGTTCATCATAGTGCTTTACATTAACATTGTCCAAAATTTAATTAAAACACTATAATATGGAAATCAAAGCCAGTTCGCGACATGCTTGATTCCCATTGCCTCAATGTGTTTGTTGTGCTTCACTTGAGACAAGGGTTTAGTAAGTGGATCGGCTACATTGTCATCCGTTCCCACTTTGCAAATTCTGATTTCACCCTCTGTCTTCCATTCTCGAATCATGTGAAATCGCCTCTTGACATGTTTAACCTTCTAATGTTCTCGTGGCTCTCTAGCCTGAGCAATAGCTCCATTGTTGTCACAATGGAGGTCTATTGGACCCTTTATGGAAGGTACAACACCAAGTTCATCAATGAACTTGCGAATCGAAACTACCTCCTTGGCTGCCTCAGACGCTGCCAAGTACTCGGCTTCAGTTGTAGAATCAGCGGTTGTGCTTTGCTTTTCACTCTTCCAACTAAACGCTCCTCCATTAAGATACAAACGTATCCGGATTGTGACTTGGAGTCGTCTCTGTTTGTCTGGAAGCTTGCGTCGGTATATCCCTCAACAACCAATTCATCTTTACCGCCATAGACCAGGAATTTATCCTTGTTCCTTTTCAGGTACTTCAGAATATTCTTGGCCGCAGTCCAATGCGCCTCTCCTGGGTCTGATTGCTATCGGCTTGTAGCACTCAAGGCATATGATACATCCGGCCTAGTACATATCATGGCATACATGATTGATCAAATAAGCGAAGCATTTGGAATACGACTCATCCTTTCTCGCTCATCAGGTGTCTTTTGACACTGCTTCTTTCTTAAGGTTATGTCATGTGACATGGGTAGGTGCCCTCTCTTGGCTCTTTCCATTTGGAATCAAGCTAGTACCTTATCGATGTAAGTACTTTGACTCATTCTTATCATCCTCTTTGATCTATCCATATAGATCTTGATGCCTAATATGTACTGAGCCTCTCCCAAGTCTTTCATTGAAAAACATTTCCCGAGCCAAGCCTTTACAGACTCTAACAACGGAATGCTATTTCCAATGAGCAAAATGTCATCGACATATACGACTAGGAAGGCGATGTCACTCCCACTGACCTTCTTGTAAACACAAGACTCATCTGGATTCTTGATAAAACCAAACTTACTGATGGCTTCATTAAATCGCAGATTTCAACTTCTGCTTGCTTGCTTTAATCCATAAATGGACTTCTTAAGCTTGCATACCTTCTTAGGATTGTTCTGGTCGACAAAACCTTTAGGCTGTGTCATGTACCCAGTTTCTTCCAAAATTCCATTGAGAAAGGCGGTTTTGACGTCCATCTGCCATATTTCATAATTGTAATATACAGCAATTGCTAGAAGAATTCGAACGGACTTAAGCATAGCTAGTGGAGAAAAGGTTTCATCATAATCAACGCCGTGAATTTGCTTGTAACCTTTTTCTACCAGCCTTGCTTTGTAAATGAATACATTTCCATCTTTGTCGGTTTTCATCTTGAAAATCCATTACATCCGATAGGTGTGTAACCTACGGGTAAATCAACCAAGTCTCATACTTGATTTTCAAACATGGAGTCCATTTCGGATTTCATGGCCTCTTGCCATTTTGCAGAGTCGGGGCTCGTCATAGCTTGCTTGTAGGTTGCCGGCTCATCTCCATCCACTACTAGGATGTCCTGATCTTCCGTTAATACAACACCGAGATATATGTCAGGTTGAGATCTTGGCCGAGTTGACCTACGTAGGGTAATGGACTGAGCATTTGCATTGTCGGTTTGCCTTTGCATATTTTGACTTTGACCAATGTCAACAGATGCTTCGTGAGCACTTTGATTGTCAACTTGTCCTTGTTGCTCGTCCTCTCGAACTTCGTCGAGTTCGATTTTCCTCCCACTTGTCATTTTGGAGAGATGCTCCTTCTCCAAAAAGACACCATCACGAGCAACAAACACTTTGTTCTCGGATTTGTTGTAGAAGTAATACCCTTTAGTTTCTTTTGGATAACCCACAAAGTAAACCTTGTCAGATTTCGGATGAAGTTTGTTAGAAATGAATTTCTTGACATATGCTTCGCATCCCCAAATCTTGAGAAAAGACAACCTTGGAGGTTTATTTGTCCATAATTCATATGGAGTCTTTTCCACTGCCTTTGACGGAGCACGATTCAGTGTAAGTGCCGCAGTTAAAAGTGCATGTCCCTAGAAAGAGATTGGAAGTTCACTAAGACCCATAGTCGACCGGACCATGTCTAACAGGGTTCGATTCCTCCTTTCAGATACTCCACTCCATTGAGGAGTTCCCGGAGGTGTCAACTCTGAAAGTATTCCATGTTCTTTCAGATGGTCATCGAATTCTTGGCTCAAATACTCGCCACCTCGATCCGGTCGAAGCGCTTTGATTTTCTTGCCGAGTTGGTTTTCAACTTCGTTCTGAAATTCCTTGAATTTATCAAACGATTCAGATTTGTGCGACATTAGATAGACATAACCATATCTACTATAGTCGTCCATGAAGGTTATGAAATACCGATAACCACTCCTTGCAGGTGTACTCATTGGCAAACATACATCGGTGTGTATTAGTCCCAACAAGTCACCGGCCCTTTCTCCCAACTTGGAGAATGGTTGCTTTATCATCTTGCCAAATAAACATCCTTCGCAATTCTCAAAGGATTCTAAATCAAATGAGTCAAGAATACCTTCTTGAAGAAGCTTCTTGATGCGTTTGATGTTAATGTGGCCAAGACGACAGTGCCACAAGTAAGTTTTACTAGACGGTGTAGTCTTAGCTTTCTTTTCATTGGTATCAAACATTTTGTCTAAAAACACGTGAAAGTTTCATTCCATAAATATATTCAAGACATCAAAACAAAAGTCTTAGTTGATGAAAACGACGTCCAACGTCGGAAATACATCAAAAGTATGGTGCATAAAACTAAATAAGTTCTACTTCCTTAGACAAAACATGAGATTACAAGTTTTCTTGGATAGATCACCTTCATCCAACTTGTGTACTCATTTCCACATGAAAAAGCACCGCTCACTTGGTTCCTGAAAAAGGAGTGTATTATGAGTCAATTTTCCGGTATCTAATACCTTTTAAAATTGCTTATATTCAAGTGTTTAAGATGATACCTGAGGTTGAGGTTACTTTTCCTTTCGCCTCATCATCCAGATACTTGCTGCATTCTCTTTTGTAGTTTCCAGGGTTACCACAATAGAAGCAACGCATTTTCCTCTTGTCTTTGAACTCCTTCTTCCTTGGTCTAAGGGAAAAGTTAGCCTTCTTGCAAGAATAGGTCTTTTGGAGCTCTTGGATGACTTCCCTTAAGGACAGTGTATCCCTATTGGCGGTGAGACGCATTTTAAGCCCCACATATCTCGAGTGAAGAGAGCTAAGAAGCATGTGAGCCGCTTGCTCGTCTTCCACTGGTTTGCCAATTAGCTCCAGATGGTTGAATAGCCTTGTCATGTTAATTACATGAGCTTGAAGTGGCATTCCGGGCCTAAGTCTCGCATTGTAGACTTTTCCCCACACCTCTTGTCTTCCTTTCGAGAGACAACCATCTTGCGGTGGCTTGATCCTCATTTTAGAGAGTGACCTAGTCACATCCTCCACGTGACTATCATAATTGCCCCTAGCACTTTTGGTGACCCTCAAATTGACTACATCCTCAAGAGCTTTGAGCATCATGTCCGGAAAATAGCCGGAGAAAATCTCCTTCCATTGAACCGGGATGGAGTTTGCCATGATTTTCGAGACTCTCTTGCAATCCATGCTCCATTCTTCAGGAGCTTCATTACTCATGATCCCTTTCGAGTAGAAACTAGGGATTGGAGTGTCCAAGATATGCTCTAGGTAGCAATTTCTGAGTGTCTTTCGGAGTTCATCTTCCCATTCCTTCAAGTTCACCAAATTAAGCAAAAATGGTAACTTTTCGGGAAGTTCCGGATACATAAGGTCGTTGTCATTAGTTGAAGACATGATTCTACAATTGAAAGAATTTTAATTAAAAACCATTCAAAATTACTTAAATAAGATTGAATTTTATTCATGCAAATTTTCAATACTTATTTAGCGTCTTATTTACACGTAAAATTGTCTCTTTTTTGTGAAAATAAGGCGATTCCAAGATCTGAAGAAACAAAGAGTGGTTAAGCATGCTTTGGCTTGTCTTAACACTCAATCTTCTAGGGTAAGAATTTCCTTGCTGATGGCTCTAAGCCACTCTTGGTTAGACAATCGTCACTTCTAATGCTTCTTTGACGATGTATCTCTTTTGCCACGGTATGTGAGGACTCCTCACTCATACCGATGAGTTAAACCAAAACCAACATGCACACTCGGTGTGCCTTATGAGCCTTGGAGAAGTGATGGCTCCTCGCTTTGGCGTAGCCTACCATCACCCTCGTTCGGTTGGTAAGTGTTGTTTTGGAAAGGCAAGTTTGACTCAATATTATAAGGGACCTAGGATTTCTATGTTGGTTGATTTAAGTGAACTTAACTAATCATCGCAACATAAAGAAAACCTAAACATGCATCTAATGAATAATTCACATGTATATAAGCATAAAATATTAAGTGAAATTATAGATACATATTGGCAACTAGCATGACCCCTTGAATTCTTCAAATCTCAAAAGGTCTTCATTTGCAATTCAAGGCTTTGTCTTCCAAGATACGCCGTCTTCAAGACTTAACCAAACTATGCAAATACTAGTGTCTACGACTAGGAATAATCTAAATATTAAGGTACAAAAATACTTAACGGTGCGTAGACCGTATTTAGATTTACAAAAATACATAACGGCACGTAGTCCGTATTTTCTATCCTAATCGGGTCCCACTAATTGCCATTTCATAAAACCTGTGAGAGAGAATATACATTCCATTCATCCATTCACTATTTGTGAATGGCCCATGCAATTTACAATATCAAATAAGTAAAATGCATTTAAAAAACGCGCGCACTAGTAACTAATCTAGGTGGTTAATCCGATTAACACGCCTAATTTAAAACTAGTCAAAGTTGTTTAACCGATTATGTAATTTGACGTCATTAATTAATTGAAGCTCCCACTAAATTCCGCATTTTTCTTAATTAATCCAATTAATTAAGTCGATAGCACCCAAACTTGTCAAAATAAAATTTTGCCAATGCCGCTCAAAACCGAGGCCTAGCCTCCCAAAATTTTAATTAAAATAAACAAAATTAATTAAAATAAATAAAACGGCAAAATAAGCAATATTAAGCCAACCGCATTGTGGCTTTCGCTTTAAGCGTTTTGCCAAGGAAACTCGAATAATCGCGGCTCATGCAAACCAAGCATACTACAGCTATTCACCTCACTGCACCAAGCATATGCACACACAAAAAAACTCCGCACACACGGCCCGCAGCAAGCAGCCATAGGCTGCTGCCACTGCCGCACGCACGCGCACGCACAGCCATGGCTGCTGCGGCCGTGTGCTGCTGTCGCGCGTGTGGCCGCACGCAAGGCGGGGCAGCCACATGTGGGCTGCTATGCAGCCCGGCTAGCCAAGGGTGATTATTTGCCTCGTTTTGCGTGCCATGGCCTCGAGATTTGATCCCATTTCGCGAGACATAATTAATTAATTCTAAATTAATTTTAGAACTAACTTAATGAGCAAAAAATAAAAATTTTAAACAAGTCTAACTTAATAAAATTTCAAAGTCGAAATAACCAAAATAATTACAAGAACCATTCTTAATTAAATTGATTTAGCTTGGTGCAATAACAAAGTTGAGGCAATTTCTCACTTTTAATTTAATCAATTTAAATTAAACTTGAGAATTTGACAAAGTAAGGGGAAGTTGGAAAAACATGAACTTTTATGTTCAAATGAAAATTCCAACATCTAAATTTTGTGAATACTTGAATATTATATCTTCTAACATGAAGATAACCAAATTTCTATCACAAAAATTGAAACTTTATGTTTCCAATCAACTCAAAATGATTAAAAACAACAAAGTTAACACAAAATAACATGGAATTTAGTGGTTTTTAAAGTTTCAATCACTTATCACAAATAAAGATTGAATCTTTAACACTTAGGAAGCCTCAAAACAAAAATTTTCACACTAAAAAGCAATTAGTTTGCAATTATGTGAAAATAAATCAACCTTTAAGCATCAAATACTACCAAGTAAGTGTGCTTTAAGGGGACTTAAAAATGCAGAAAAATAATGCAAATAATCAACCACATAATCAACAAGTTATGCCATTAATTTCAAGGTTAGAAAAGACTTAAAAATTTTCGTCAAAAACGAAAAATCCCTCAAAAAAGGCATTTCTGGTTAGAATTTGGCTCAAATCACAGATCCCAAGGGGTAAAAACCTTTCCAGAACACCTTTTCCACGCAAAATTCACTATTTTTGGGCGAAAATCCGGGTTCTGGGCCAAATTCGACATTAAAAACGGGATTAAAATAAATAAAATCGAGCTACTAATCTAATTAGAAACTTAAACCAGAAAAAAAAAGCCAAAATAAACCTTGAAAAACATGATTATAAAAATAAACGAGCGGGGCTCCGATACCGCTGTTGGGGTTTGGTGAGTCCGACTCACCGCGGAAACAACCCCGACCCAAGGAACCACTCGTAATTAATAAAACCATAAAGCATTAATAAATAAATACAAGAAAAGGAAGAACGAATCATACCCTTGAAGCGAGCTTCGCCCTCTCAAAACGGGCTCTTACTTGAAAGCCTTGAGCACCGCAAATGTCGTGCCTCCAACGGTATCCACCCACAAAGGACGAACACGACTTTTTAGGTCCGCTGCATTGGAGTTAGCAAGGTCCAACCAAAACCCAAGTGTTAATGGATTTTAAGAGTTTTTCCAAAATATGGAATGCTCTTTCTAACTCCCACTAAAGCACTTTACTCCAAGTCCCAAGGTTGGTATTTATAAAGGAAAGTATGAGTGGGAATTTCTATCCCATCAATGTGGGATCATGAAATTCCACAAATTAATTTAAACCTAAATTAAATTAAAATTGCAAACTAATAATAAATCTACAAGTGGCATTACCATTTGAAATGGGTTGGTGAGGACCACATGGAGAGAAGGGGACCATACTTGCTCCCCACTCAATACTCTCCTTGTGCCACATGTCCTTACCCACTTGCTCCCATATTCCTCAAGCTTCACCATAGTGACCGGCCCTATGGCCCAGCCACGAGCCCAGCCCCGAGCCCAGCCCCGCACCAAGATGCAGGCTGCTTCTGTGCGCGCAAGCCACGCACTTGGTGCGGGCTTGCTGTCGTGCGTGGCTGCTAGTGCGTGCGCTGCTAGCACGCCTAGCTTGCGGCAGCTAGCTACTGCACGCACCACGTGCACGCGGCTGCTAGCTGCTGCTGTGCGTGGCTGCTAGCACGGTGCGCTAGCACGCACCTAGCCAGCTATGCTAGGCTCGGCTTGGTGCGCTTGCTAGCCACCTATGCTGGGACATTTTTGCCCCTAGCATTCAGATGCTCGGGGCATTCTGATGCTAGGGGTATTTTGGGAATATGGTCGATTTATTATTATTTTGCGCGTCTCGTCTTTTTATTATTTTTGACTCGACTTCCAACGATCGGTTTCGATGCTCTAAGCTCGAATTACTGACGTCTAAATATTTAACACTCGGGCGACGAGTTAATTTCTTCCGAATTAATTTGTCGAGTCAGTTCGTATATTTTGCTTGGGTGTGACCCGAAGGGTTCAGTCAAGATTAAGCTGTAATATTAATTATATTAATATTACTGAGCGGAAGCGGCCTCCACCCAGGCATTCCGATCACTTGACCTTACTAAATATATTAGCTTTCTAATAATTCTGAACCCGCTATCAGAATAATACACTTGTTCGAAGGACACCATTCCTTTCACCTTGGTACACTAGTTAGCCCCTATAAGCAATTTGACATGATTGAGTAGTCGATTTGATTACAATCGCAAATAAGTGATCGACCTGACGAAAAATCGTCTCACTTAGCTTAAAGCACCTAAACATTGGCTCATCACAAAGGCACCGACATACTGGTTTACAAGCAGCAGAAGCGCCGACGCACTGGCTAAAGAAAGTTTAAGCGAGCTTTAAAGATCGACAAGCGTTGGTCTTTGGTAGTTTTCTTCGGAATATTATTGCAACAACTGAGGATGACTTCAAGTAGAGTTATTTTCGACAGCGTTCGCTAAGATTGTGGAAGTTGTCACAAAGATTTGAGAAGATAGCACGAGATGGGCGGTCTTCGACAGCGTTTGCTAAGATTGTGGAAGTTATCACCAAAGATTTGAGAAGATAGCACGAGATGGGCGGTCTTCGACGGCATTCGCTAAGATTGTGGAGGTTGTCACCCAAGATTTGAGAAGATAGCACGAGATGGGCGGTCTTCGACGGCGTTCGCTAAGATTGTGGAGGTTGTCACCAAGATATGAGAAGAGCGGTTCATGATGAGGCGGTCTTCGACGACTTTTGCTATGATTGGAAAGGTTGTCACTATGATTCTAGAAAAGGCTCGAGATGTAGCAACATTGATCGACGGCGTTCCCTAGATTGCGGAAGATCGTCAAAACAAGCAGCAAGATGGCATTCCATAGATTGTGGAAAGTTGTCAAAAAGCAACTGAAGGTGATTTCAGGCGAAGTTGTCTTCGATCGTGTTCCCTTAGACGTGGAAGATGGTCATACAGCGGAAGGGGATAATTTCAAGCGAATTTATCTTCGATAGTATTCCCTTTGACGTGGAGTATTATCATAGCGAAAGAGGATTGTTCCAAGCGAAGCAATCTTCGATAGTATTCCCTTGGACGTGGCATATTATCAAAGCGGAAGAGGATTGTTTCAAGTGAAGCAATCTTCGATGATATTCCCTTGGACGTGGAGTATTATCAAAGCGGAGGAGGATCGTTTTGGGCGAAGCAATCTTCAATATTGGAAGCAGTTACAAGCGTAGCGGTTTTCAAGCGGGATGACATTCTCTTGGCAGGAGGTCATCAAAACAACAGTATAGCGGCAGCAAATCAGTTAATTTTAGAGACGTGTGCTCGACGGTGCAAGATACGTGTTTCTTAACTCTTTTATCTGTTTAACTAACGCTAGTTTGCTGGTATCGGCGTTACAAGAGTGATTTAGGATCGCAGAACGTTCTGAATCATTCTCCGTCCCTATCGATACTTTGACTTTTGTTTTCGAAACTTGCGTTTCTCCAAACTCAGTCAAAGTGGGGGCTTCTGTAGACACCCATTTGTGTCTCCCCAAAACCAAACCCGGTAATGAGTACCTTTCGCATCGAATCATAATCGAATGAAGTGAAAGTGTGGAAAGTTTAGTGTTGCGGATAGTTTTAATTTCTTTTCTCTTCACTCTGTTTTTGAAAACTTATTTTAAGAAAACAGTCAATCCAGTTTGGTTGGTCCATGATATGGGTCCAATAGTGGTGTAGTTGGATGGGGTTGACAAGAGTTTTCCAACGATATACTATAAGCCCAATTCCGATGAATATTGAGGAAGTTATGGCCAATTTACTAAACTGGGCCCGGTTTGAGCCTTATATTCGGACCAATGATCTAGGGGAGGGCCTAATATAGATTTATCATACCTAATGCAATTAGGAATGGTTTTAGTCTTCTAGATTCTTCTAGAAGGTTCTTTTCATTCCTAATTCAATTAACATTGATAAATTGACTTTTGTTGACTTTTCAGAGTTTTAATTAAAATCAAAGAGCATTTTTGAGGAAAATACGATTTTAACCTCCCGTACGGCAATTTTTATCTGATTTTAAGAAAACGCGTGATTTTCTGAATCAATGCCAAATGCCAGTTGTAGAGCCTGGTGCTACGTTTGGCGCCTGGCGCCGGCATTGGCGCATGGCGCCAATAGCCAGTGTTGGCGCTGGTTCAATTTTTTGTGCGCCAGACTCTGTTTTGATATTTTATCTTTTTGGCTGATTTTCTCTATAAATAACGTATTAAAAACTCCGTTTTCGATCACCAGTTTTCATCAATTCTCATCAGTTCTTATTTTAAAACCAGTTTTCACCTACAATCATCAATTTTAACCAACTCTCATCAAGATTCTCTTGATTACTCTCTCTTTCTCTTTTCTAAACTAGCTTCTCTCAAATACAAAATTCCGCATTCATTAGATCTAGATACACCTAGCCATATTCGAAGTTTCCTTCGCCCTAGACGTGAAAGGTTTAATTTCTGAGGCTTTGGTCCCAAATATCTCTTTCAATTATTTAATTTAATTGTTTGTTTATTTTTTCCTTGAAGTTACTAACGTGTGTATTTTGTTATTAGAAAGAGGTACGAGGTATCGAAGTAAGTACTTTAATGGTTTTTATTGTTATTATAATCATGCTTAGGTTGTTATTATGATATTTCTAGTATCATGTCTAGGGTAATTTTAATATCAAGTATGATTAAAAGTATGATGCCTCCTATGTTCTTCCTAATATTTATGATTGTTAGTATCATGTTAGAGTTAAAGCTTTGATTTTTATTGTTTAGTGACATGCTAGGGTTTGTTATTAATCTTGTTAGTATCATGCCTAGGATCTTGCTATTAATATGCTTTAACATGATTATTATGATTATGATTATTATAATTGTTATTATGATGATTATTGTTTTGATTATTATTTATCATGATTATAATTTTATTATGATGATTATATTATGTTGCCTGATATTTATTTTTATTGCTTAATCACACCTTTTATGCATGTTTAAAGGGAATTGATATTTGTAATCACGCTTAATAAGATAATTAATAATCTTGTTAGGGTTAAATTTGATTATAATTCAAGTGATCGCCAATAATAGATTTGTTTGTGCATTAAAATTCAACCAACATAGATAAACAGGTTTAGGCTTAATCCTATTAATTGTATGTTAGTCAGAAAGCGCACATGAATACGATCAGAATAAAGTAGAGGCCTATTATTAGGGCAGGTTCAATCTCTTTTAGGTTGGATTTGTACCTTCATCCCCGAACCCTTATTTGGTTCAAGACCTTATGGAGTTGACGATCTCTTGAATCGTTAAGGGGTGTAACCTTCACCCTGTGAACGGTTTACAAGTTCCTAAAACTTGTTGGCGACTCTTTTGCTCTATCTTCTTTCCCTTTGGACGCCACCGTACTTTAGTGTATGATCACAGTGGGGTTCAAGCTAGGGGATTAACGCTTGAAATATTCCCTACAGGGGTCAATTGCCTTCTCCTAACATAGCCTCTATACTTCCACATTAGAACGATATACTAGGAGGTGCTACCAAATAACAATCGATATAAATGAACCTAGCTAAGTCAACTTTCGTTTCATGTTAGCAAAGATTCACACTCCCAATCAACTAGCAACATGGATTTTGCAAATAGATTGAAGAATATCAAACATATAAAGACTTTAATCACAAATAAATTAATTCCAAACCCTAGAACATGCTCAAGATCCAACTACACCACAACCATCCCCTTAATGGGGAAATTACTCACTAATCATGATAATAATAAGATTAATTAACAAATAATCAAGAATCAACATGATTAACAAGCAACACTAACAACTAAAACAATAATCAAAAGAAAGCAAATAAAATAGAGGAGAGAGAGTTAGAGATTCTCATTTATTGAAGATGAAAGTCTACAAACAAGATGATCAATCGTGTTCTTCAAAATCCAAGCTCAACAATGGTGAAGTCCTCACTTTCTCTCTCTAAAACCCTAACTAAGAGAGAGAAACTCTCAACTTAAACTAATTAATTAAATAGAATGATTGATGATTGTTGAATAATAATGTATTTCCCCAAAAGGGGTATTTATACTAAGCTAGGAAAAATAGAAATAAAAAGGGAAAAATAAAATGAATTAAATAAAGAAGGATAATAAATAAAGAAGGAAAGAAAAGGAAAATAAAATGAAAAAGGGAGAATGAAATCCCCACAAAACGCATTAGACCCAAATCCTTCTTCTTCGATATTTCGGTTGCTTCAATGGGAATAATCCCATGCTTCACTCAACATCAAACTCCATCATCAACCATCATGATCAAATCAACACCGCTCATCAACATCTCCTATCATTGAGCATCAATCAAGGCCGTTCAATTTTTTAAACAACCACGTGAGAAGCTCGTGATTAAACACACATTTGCGCGCCTGCGAAGATATCGCGCATTGGTCGCGCATTTGCTACTGTCTCGACTCTGATTTTGGACTACGATTGTGTGCCTTCTGACAGAGCTGCGCGGCCGCAAATAACTCCAATCAAATTGGGGCTTAATTGAGGGTTTTCTGAGGTGAGAAGCAGCGTAGGAGATGCGGGCTGCTCTGTTTTGGTGCGTGAGGGGGCGAGAAGATTAAGGAGTTGTTGCAATTAAGGATGGCGAATTGAGATGGTTGTGCAGCGTTTGGTGGTAATTGGTGTTGCGTTTCTGGGTTGCACTACGGCTCGGTGAACTGGTGGTTGGAGTGTGGGTTTTGCGGGTTGGTGTTAACTGTGGTCAGGTGGCTGTTGTGATTGTGGTGGAGATTGATGGGCTGCTTGCGGTTTGTGGGGTTTTGAGAAGATGGAATAGGGGTTGCTACCATAGTGCGGTTTGGTGGAGATTGGCTGCAGTATGGGAGCAGGGGAATGTGGTGTAGGATAAGAGATGGTGGGGTGTAGGATAAGAGGTGGGCAGTAGTAAATGAGTGCTTGATTTAAACCTCGAACTTTGGAGTTCCGAATATGGCCTCAAATTAGAACACGAACCTTGACCCAAGCGCATAGCTACACACATCTAGAAAATCAAGAAGAGAAGTAAAACAAAAATAACATGAAAATAAATAAAGTAAAAATAACTAAAGCAAAATAAAAATAAGAGAAATAAAACTAAAACTAATAAAATAAAGAAGTCAAACTAAAACACTTCAAAATTACCAAAATAAACTAGAAACTTTATTAACGAGAAAGCAAGAGAATAAAAGGAAAGTAAGGGAAAAATAAACACGAAAAAAACTCTAAAACTACTCCCTAAGAGTGACATAAATGTCACTCATCAAATAGTATTAGAACCCCTAACTTTATCCGAAAGATATTCAACTTGATTAAAATCACCAATCAAAAGCACATTAGGATGGGTTCTAACAAAGTCAGCAATGGCAGTCCAAATAGCTAATCTATCTGCTAAATGAGGCGTTCCATACACAAACACTACATATTTTATTTCATTACCAACTGAAACTTGACAAACTACATAGTTTCGAGTTATATACAGTGGAACCACCGAAAAGGGGGCTAACCAAAATAATACTAAACCATCACTTAAACCAATTGCATCTAGACCATAACAACCCAAAAAAGGCATAGATGCTAACTTTTAAACAACATTATCTACAGGGAGCATAGTTTCCATTAAAAAAAAAACCAAAATCCAAGCCAAAAGAGCGTACTAGTGACAAAATATACGGAACCTTAGGGGAGTCCGACTGTCCGATGCCCCTACAGTTCCAAGTGCCTATCCTCATTCCGACCGTGGTGGCTATAAGGGGGGAGCCACCGAACCCATATCAGTCGAGCCTTGAGAAGGAGATGATCCATTGTGTCCTTTGCGTTTCTTAAAGGGTAAAAGACATGAAAGACATTCGGATGAATCTACATTGGTAACCTCAGTCGTCGACATAGGAGGAGCCAACGGAAGAGCTGCCGCAGCCCCCCTCTTTGTAGGACAGAGTTGAGAGACCTGTTGAACCCAGTGAAGCACTTTATTCCCTTTTTTCCTCGCCGGAGAACAAGGGCTGCGAAGCTTCTTAGCAACAGGTGTTGGTAAAATAACTGTTGAAATCAATAACAAACAAAATATTAGAACTTTCCTGGATTGAAGATCCCAAACTCACAGTCGCGCCGTGGAACAATAATCCACTGCCTTAGAAGCGAAATACGCCACCACCGGTACAAGTTTCCTAGTGACGCACGCCCCCCAAGTTTAACGCAACTCTCTCCGTAATCCTTGCACCCAAACTCGAAGAGTGGAATTGCTCAAGAACTGTTCAGATCTCAAAAGGTAGGTTTGTGTTTTTTGGCTAGAAAGTGAATGAATATCATGAAAAGGTATGACTCGTATTTATATGAGTCCTGGAAAAAGGAAACATGTAATCAAACCGACCTAGGAAAAAAGGCGGGCCCGATCGGGCGAGCTGCCGCCCGATCGGGCGCGAGATCAGATTTTTCCAGACGTAGCTTTGCGCTCGGTCGGGCGAAGCCCGCCCGATCGGGCGACCTGAAATCCCCATTCCGGGCGAGCCATCGGGCGAAGCCGCCCGATCGGGCTCGTCAAAACCTTGAGTCCGCCGCCCGGTCGGGTGAAGCCCGCCCGATCGGGCGCGAGAGATCTCGTAGAAAAACTCTTGTCCGTCGCCCGGTCGGGAGAAGCCGCCCGATCGGGCGCGAGAGTTCCCGTTTTTTCCTTGACCACCTTTGCCCGATCGGGTGAGAGCCGCCAGATTGGGCGCGAGTCATCCGATTGCATTACTATTTCCAACAATCCCCCACTAATGCGAGCGGATCTTCAACATGAAATCTGAACAGTAAATGAAAGTCTAAGTACTTAAATGCTAGTATCCAAAGGTTTGAACTAACACATTAGTGCACAAGGTTTTCAACACTTCCCTAGTGAGTATCCTAAGATTTGAACTCCTAGGAGCGAGGAAGGGACCTTGAATACACATACCTTGACTTTAGAGCTTAAGAAACTCCGCCAATCTTAGCCAACACTTGGGCTCTCATGAGTACTTCAGGAAAACAATACTCCAGTCTTCCCTTGAGAGAGGCCACCTCTCGTACTCACGTAAGTGTTCGTCCTATGTGTTATTCACACACGTTCCCAGCAAATTCAAAGATCTTTCCCTGCAGGCTTAAATGTGTTTAAGCACCTTGCAAACCTAAGAAATCCATGCAGTGGAACTAGAACATTAAGAACATAAGTTCAACCCTTCAACTTTCGGTGTCATTATCTATCCTGTTTTAAGAGCCACTTGGACAAAGGTCTTAACTATATAAGCACCTCCATCTATCCCTGCTCAAAAAACAACTGGACTAATGACATTAAGAGATAAACTCATCCTAACAGAATCAACTTACAACTCTTATAGAGTAATTGATTCAAACACATGATACACATATAACAAATCCACATGATTCATTTCAATGAAACAAATTAACCAAAACAGGTTCTTGAATTTATTATAACCAATGTATCATATCACATAGCTAGAATAGCTACCATTTCAAGTCATTACAACAAAGGTCCTAAACCCATACCAGTTGATGACTCCACCACTAGTCTACGACTCAAACCCTTAGTAAAAGGGTCTGCCAGGTTTTTCTCTGTTCGAACATAGTCCAACGAAATAACCCCATTCCCAATAAACTGCCTCACATACTCGTGTCTGACTCTTATGTGCCTTTTCTTGCCGTTGTAAACACTATTTTTAGCAACACATATAGCGGCTTGTGAATCACAATGCATAGAAACAGGTGGTGACGGCTTCCCCCACTGAGGAATATCAACAAGCAAATTTCTCAACCAATCTGCCTCTTGTGTGGCCAGATCCAATGCGATGAACTCAGCTTCCATAGTTGATCTAGCTATACACGTCTTCTTACCAGACTTCCATGAAACTGCACCCCCACTAAGGGTAAACACATAGCCACTTGTAGAGCTTGTTTCATCACTATCCGTTACCCAATTTGCATCACAATACCCTTCAAGAACCAAGGGATGACCAACAAAATTCAATCCCCAAGACATGGTTCCACATAGATATCTGAGTACACGCCTCAAAGCAACCCAATGTTGCTCACTAGGACAATGAGTATAGCGACTAAGTCTACTAACTGCAAAGGCAATATCAGGGCGAGTGCAATTCATTAAAAACATCAGACTACCAAGCACCTTAGCATATTCAGTTTGAGACACACCGTCCCCCACATTTTTCACCAAAGCTCTAGAAGGATCAAAAGGAGTTCTCAAAGGAGGCAAATCAAAACAATTAAAGTTCTTCAGAATTTTCTCCACATAATGAGACTGAGACAGAAAATATCCCTTCTTGGTTTTAGTAACTTTAACACCAAGGATCACATCTACCTCTCCCAAATCCTTCATCTCGAACTTTGAATTTAAATATTTCTTAGTTTCATTTATGACACACATGTTTGTGCCCAACAGGAGCATGTCGTCAACATACAGGCATAATATCACACATTGCGTACCATACATCTTAGAGTACACACATGCATCACTACCATTGACAACAAAACCAAAACTAAGAATAGTTTTATGAAATTTTTCATACCATTGCTTCGGAGCTTGTTTCAAGCCATATAAGGATTTCTTTAGTCTGCACACCTTATTCTCCATCCCAGGAACTACAAAACCCGAAGGTTTCTCCATGTAGATCTCCTCCTCCAAATCGCCATTCAGAAAAGCTGTCTTAACATCCATCTGATGCACAATCAAATTGTAAGATGAGGCTAAGGCAAACAAAACACGAATAGTGGCAATTTTAGTCACCGGAGAATAAGTGTAAAAATAATCAAGGCCAAATTTTTGAGTGAATCCTCTTATCACCAATCTAGCTTTGAACCTCTCCACGGTGCCGTCGGTTCTCATCTTTCTCTTGAAAATCCACTTGCACCTAATAGCTCTACTCCCTTTGAGCAGATCCACAAGCTCCCAGGTACCATTTGACATGATTGAGTCAAGCTCACTGTTTACAGCTTCCTTCAGAAGGTTGCATCAACTGAACTCATAGCTTCTTCAAACGATTTCGGATCTTCATCCACAACCTGAAGACACAGCATGATCTCATCTAGATCATATTCGAACTCACCTAGATTTCTGCATTCTACTATAAAGGCTGTTAGGAAATCAGGTCCAAAGCTTGTCTCCACTCTTTGCCTTTTACTTCTCCTAGGTTGAATCTCACTTTCAACCCTAGGGGAAGCAACTTCTGGCCCTGCAGATGAAGGAACTGAAGAAACATCGTCAGTAACTAAATTTCCCTTCAAAGGAAATACCTGTTCAAAGAATTCTGCATCACGAGATTCATATATAGAGCGATCTTCCAGACTCATAAACCTGTATGCGGCACTATTCTCAACGTAGCCAATGAATAATGTATCATAGGTCCTAGAACCTATAGTTGAGCGCTTGAACGATGGATAGCCCACCTTAGCTAGACACCCGCATACTTTCATGTGATTCAAGTTTGGAGCATAGCCCTTCCATATTTCATATAGAGTCTTGTCTAACTTCTTGTGAGTTACTCTGTTCTGTACATAATTAGCTGATAGTACCGCTTCACCCCACAAATTATCTGGCAGCCCGGAACTTAGGAGCATTGCATTCACCATTTTCTTCAAGGTCCTATTTTTCCTCTCTGCCACACCATTTTGTTGCGGAGTATACGGGGCCGAAACTTCATGAATTATTCCCTCACTTTCACATAAGTCCTTGAGGAAATTGGAGCCATACTCTCCACCCCTGTCTGAGCGAACTCTTTTTATTTTCTGCTCCAACTGATTTTCTACCTCTACCTTATACACAAGGAACTTGGACTCAGCTTCATCCTTCGTCCTCAGAAGATATACCCTGCTATATCTAGAGCAATCATCAACGAAGGTGATATAGTAGTGTTTCCCGCCTCTACTTTCCAAGTTCTTAAAGTCTGCTAAATCTGAATGAATTAGATTGAGTGGTGTGGTCTCTCTCTTCGTGACAGATTTATAGGGTTTCTTCATGAATTTAGACTCCGCACACACTTCACACTTTTCAAGTCCATCTAATGAAATATTTGGGAGCAAATTTAAACTTTTCATTTGTTTCAATTTTGTTACACCAACATGACCCAATCTACTATGCCATAATTCAAAGGACTCAACAATATAAGCAGAAGTAGAAATCTTATTCATTGAAGGAACGGTTACAATTTCAAGAACAAATAGGCCCCCACTAAGGTAACCCTTTCCAACATACTCCCCATTACGGGTTAACACAAGTTTATTAGCATCAAAAACTAACTTAACTCCTACTTTGTTCAACAAAGCACCAAAAATTAAATTTCTACGAAGAGAAGGAACATACAGCACATTGTGAAGAGCCAAGGTCTTTCCCGAAGTCAGCTTCATAACCACTTTTCCCTTTCCAAGTACCTCAGAGCTGCTTGAATTTCCCATGTAGACTTGTTCACCTTCCTTTGCATCTTCCATACTGGCAAACAGGTCCTTGTTAGCACAGAAGTGTTTAGATGCACCAGTGTCCACAATCCATTCACTGTTGTTCTCAACTAGATTGACTTCAGAGACAACTACAGCAATGACATCTTCATCCTCATTCTCAACCAGATGAGCATGATCCTTGTTTCCTCCACTAGATTTCAGATTTTTCTTCTTCTTGTTTTTGCACTGTGAAGCAAAGTGCCCCACTCCACCACATGAACAACACTTGCCAGTGACTTTCTTCCCAATCTTGCCCTTAGCTTGGAGATTTCCCTTCTTCTCAGAGTTCCCCTTCTTGGCACGATTATCACTTACTTTCTTTTCAGAGTCAGCACCAGATTCAACAAGGTTAGCCTTGATTGCTAACACATTTTTAGGCTTAGAGGAAACATCCTTAAGCCTATTGGCTTCCTCAATCTTCATGTGGCTCACAAGTTCTTCTAGGGTTAGATCCCTCTTTTGATGCTTGAGGTGATTTCTATAATCAGACCAGGAATCAGGCAATTTTTCAATCAAGACATTAGCCTGAAGGATTTCACACATCTTCATACCCTGAGCAAGAATTTCAGCAACATAATTTTCATACACATGGACTTGGTCCATGATAGGCTTAGTATCAACCAAATTAAAATTCAACAAATTTCCAGTCACATACTTCTTTTTCCCAGCATCATCAGCACCATATTTCTTCTCTAAGGACTCCCACATCTCCTTAGAATATTTCATATTAACATACAAATCAAAAATGTTGTTTTTCATGCTGTTCAAAAGATGACCTCTAACAAATTTATTATCACGATCAAATTTCTTGATTTCAGATTCATTAGCAACAACAGTAGTGGTCATCTGACTAGAGCTAGATTCTTTATTCCCAGGAATAGGAGTACTAGGAATTTCAATCATGGTATTGGTTTGCTCAATAGGTTTTGGAGCATCCCTAAACAAAACATAATCAATTTCTCCTCTTCTTCAGAAAGCGACGAAGCACTAACAACAATGAAGAAACTACTTGTTCAAAAGCAATTAACATCCTTTGTGACCATCTCTTATAATTAATTCCATCAAGAGACTCAACCTTAGAAAATCTAGGTATAGACGAGTTTGAGAACTGCTAGTCATGATATCAACAGAATAAATCAAAATATTTCGCTTCTAAATTGTTGGTAAAATAACTGTTGAAATCAATAACAAACAAAAGATTAGAACTTTCCTGGATTGAAGATCCCAAACTCACAGTCGCGCCGTGGAACAATAATCCACTACCTTAGAAGCGAAATACGCCACCACCGGTACAAGTTTCCTAGTGACGCAAGCCCCCCAAGTTCAACGCAACTCTCTCCGTAATCCGTGCACCCGAACTCGAAGAGTGGAATTGCTCAAGAACTGTTCAGATCTCAAAAGGTAGGTTTATGTTTTTTGGCTAGAAAGTGAATGAATATCATGAAAAAGGTATGACTCATATTTATATGAGTCCTGGAAAAAGGAAACACGTAATCAAACCGACCTAGGAAAAAAGGCAGGCCCGATCGGGCGAGCTGCCGCCCGATCGGGCGCGAGATCAGATTTTTCCAGACATAGATTCGCGCCCGGTCGGGCGAAGCCTGCCCGATCGGGCGATCTGAAATCCCCATTCCGGGCGAGCCATCGGGCGAAGCCGCCCGATCGGGCTCGTCAAAACCTTGAGTCCGCCGCCCGATCGGGCGAAGCCTGCCTGATCGGGCGCGAGAGTTCCCGTTTTTTCCTTGACCACCTTCGCCCGATCGGGCGAGAGCCGCCCGATCGGGCGCGATTCATCCGATTGCATTACTATTTCCAACAACAGGACGAGCTGATTCGTCACCCATTAAGGCCCAGGAAGCTGCCGAAGTAGAAGAATCCGATTAGCTGGGGGTGTTTGATGGCACCGGAAAACAGTCCATGGGAACAGCTTCATCTTGTGGTGGAGGAGAACCTCCGTCAGTAGGAGTATCTGATTGAGGATTGGATAAAAAGGAGAACTGAATCGAAGAAGAATCTGCCATGTAACCCGAGCTTGCTGACGAAGTGGTAGGAAACGATTATGATAGAGAAGGGGAATGCTGAGAAACCTGGTCTCCCAACCAATTACTCGGGCCTGGCCCAAACGGGTCATTAATAAGAGGGCCAGAAGGGCCTAAAGGAGGTGTAAAGAATCCACTTGCAAAGAGATCCATTTCTGGGACTCTTTGATCCATAGTAGGAGCTTGGGTCGTCCTTTCCTGATCCATATTTTAACCCATAACACTATCCATATTGGGCTGGCCCATGTGGTTAGTTGAATTCCTCAAAACGGGCCCACGTGATTCATGCATTCAGAAGAAACAATTCTAAAACTTAAACCCCACATGGAGGTAGATTAGCCCAAATTAGAGGACTTAATCGCTTCATGATGTAAGTGTTCACGTGATGCCACCTGGCGATAAGGATCCCCTTTGTCTTACAGTAGATAAGAAATGCACAGTAGGGCCCCACCAACAGCATTAGAAGGTGATTGTTGGCTCCAACCATCAACACTTGTTGTAGAGTTCTGTCATCCTCCCATATAATTCCATTGTGAATTATCATGAACTGTTGTAGATAAAACACATCAGTTATGTGTTTGTACTTTTTGAAAGGTTAACTTTTATATAACCACACAAAAATGTAACCATATTTGAACTAATCATCCGTTTAACTTTTTATTTCAAATTGCCACCCCTTAAATAAAATAAATGCTCAAATTACCACCCACTTCAAAAATCTGGTGGCGTTTCCGTCTATGGGCCCCACAATAACGCTTATTTTAACCATTTTGACTGATTTTTCTCTTTAAAAACGCTCTCCGAACTTCAATTCATATTTCCTTCACCAATTTCTACCAAATTTCACTATGATGGGGGTAAATAGGTAGATTTGGGAATTAGGGTTCATGGAATCAAATCGAATTGGGGCTGAAATTGGGGCGTTGAATTCAAATTGAATTGGGGCTGAAATTGGGGCTTTGAATTCACGAGCTTCCTCGAAAACAATGGAATCCCATTGAAGAATGATCTTCTCCACTGTCTCAACCACCTTCTCTTCGCCAGAGCCACCATCTTCAGCTTTTAGTAGTGAGGGGAAGAGAGAGAAAATGAATGAGAAGGGTCACTGTAATGGATTTTTTGTTTGAAATTGTAAAATTTGGGGGTTTAGAAATGAAATTAAATTTGTGTTGAATTCAATGAAGGAAACGATGATAGGGTGAGTGAAATATATCATTAAGATGATTAAATCGAGAGAAAAAAAAAAGAAAAAATAGGATGGAAGTTAGTTAGGTGGGCCCCACAGACGAAAAATCGACTTGAAATGGGTGGTAATTTGAGCATTTATTTAATTTAAGGGGTGGTAATTTAAAATAAAAAATTAAACGGGTGTTTAGTTTGAAAATGGTTATATTGTTTTCCCCTTTAATGTTTCTCTTTAGAAGGGTTTGTTAGTTCCCTCAAGGGTTTTCTCTTGGGAGGGTTTTTTCAGCCTCCATTGCTAAATTTTTTTTTACTTTTTTTAAAGGTTTTCCTTCTGTAGGCTTCGTTTGAAGTGCGCCTAGGTTAAGCATGTGTGAATATGCTTGACACTCATAGGAAGTGGGAATTGACATATTCAATTAGGGACAAATAAAGTTGGGAGTCGCCAACAAGTTTTTAAGGAACTTGCCAACCAATCATGGGTCATTAAAGGCAACCACGATTAAGGGACAACGAAAGGCAACAACGATTAACCAGTTGTGGTTACACCCCATTCATAATCCATGAGATTACTTACTTCATATGGTTCAGAACCCCGAAAGAAGGATCGGGGATGATGGTACGAAGTGATTCATGGAGTCACATTCGCCCGTATTGGCCTCTACTTGATTCTTATATTGAAAAGTAATTCTTGCGATCTCAAAAGCATACAAACAAAGATTCAATTCGGTCCAAACTATTATTATGCTAAATTGGTTGAATATTAATGCAAAATATAATCCTAAAATATTGTGATCATTTGATATAACAACAAGATTAAAAGGAACATAAACCGGTTGTCCAAATTATCTTATTGGTCGTGATTTTTAATTATATATTCCCTTTAATATGCAGTATGGTGATCATAAAAAATAATATAATCAACATTAATATCGGAAGCGATTCAACAATAATTCCAACAACTAATATATGACAAACATAATAGAATTTGTTAGAAAAGTAATAGAAATAATAAAAGGAACATGATTCCTTACTTTAAATTGATTTTATTTGCTTGCAACTACAAAATAATAGACATGTTAGTAACTTCATGGAAATTAATAAAACAATAATAATTAAAATTCAATTAAATAAAGTTGATTTGGAGCTAAACCCTCAAAGAGTTCTACCTTTCATACCTTGGTTTAAGGATGGAATTTCGTGTAAAGTATGGACTCCTTGGAGTGTTTAGGGGAAATATTGTGAGAGAATAGAGAGGCTAGTGTTTAGGCTAGAGCATAGAAGAGAGAATGATTTTTGTGTAGAAGAGAGGAAGAGAGGATGATTTGGTGCTCCGAACTGTAGAGATGAGGCTCGTATTTATAGAGGAAATGATTAGGGGATTACATAGAACCCTAGAAAAGATAAAAACCCTAATTTGGTTCACCGTGACACGACATTTGTCTGTCGTGACACGGTACAGGTTACCATGTCGCGGTGCGCCATTTTGCCCTTAATACGTGTAAATTAACAACACACGTGAAAATTGTACGCGGAGAGCACACAGACAAAACTCGTGTCACATGTGTACCGTGACACTGCAAAGGACACCGCAACGTGTCATTGTCCACCGTGGCATGGCACGTGGCACCGTGTCACTACAGTGCACATTCTACCTGAAATTGCGTCCAAATTCATAAAATGCGGAATAGACACGGAAAAGCTCTATGTCACGATATGTGTACCACGATACGGTGCAGAATACCATGTCACGGTATTAAGCACTGTGACACGTTAAAAATTGTCGTGACGCGGCAATTTAGTTGTTGCCCTGTAATTCCATTTTTTACGCGTTTTTAAAACTATGATAACTTTTGATCCGTAAATTGGAATAAGACATATAATATATCATTGAAAATCTTATCAAGTCTACTTTCCAATTCAATTAGAATCAGGTCAAAATCATGTGTTGATTTTAAGATATAGCCCTTTTAGGTAAAGGGTGACGGTTTTGGGGCGAGTTTAGTGTATGGCTCATATCTTTTTCATTTTAAATCAAAATTGGACTTATGATATATCGTTGAAATCATATTGAAAGGACAATCCAACCAAATAATAATTGGATTAAAATTATAGAGCCACAAAATCAGTTTCTCTCGGTTTTGTGATGTGGGCATGAAAAGAGAAAAATAAGTTATGGTTTAGCAAAATGGGCTACGAATTGAGTTGGTTTATGAAATGTATTGAATGAAAATATAGATTAAGCACTCCAAAGATTAAATACATAATCCGACCAATAATGGCAGTGAAATGTTGTTTATCATCGGGTTTGGTTTTGAGAGACATTTTCAGGTGTCTACATCTTCCCTCTTCTCTTTTTTCTCTTTCTCTTTCATCTCTTTTCTTCTTATCTCAATTGGAAATTTTTGTAGGGGCTTCTACCGGTGTTTTCAATGGTGGTAAGCTCCAAAAAACTTTTTATTTGCTTTCAATAAATGGATCTCATTTTTATGATGATGATTATTTTATTAGGCTTAATTTCTTTGTTTGTTCGTCTGCAAAAGAACAGGGCCTAAGGCAGAAACATTGGCTAAAGAGAGTAATTACGACATATGCAATATTGTACTAAAATACACATAAGAATATTAAAAAACTAATAATAAAATTTAAAAATAAGAACGTTTATAGAACATTCTCTTTTTATCTTTAGTAACCTTTTCACATAAGCCCTTAAACTAACTTTTTGAGCTAGATATGTTTTACAACGAACCAAGCTTTGCAAAATAATATTTCCATTTGGTACCATTGTGCTTTGAGTTTTTTTCATTTGGTATTTAATTTTTTCTTTAAATTCAAAATGATAAGTGTCGTGCTACGTTGGATACATTTAAATAGACTTTATTTACAAGATTAAAAAAAAATTAGTTTAGAAATTTTTTTGGATAGAATTTTAGGATAAAATTGTTGAATTAGAATTTTATTTTCGATAAAATACCAATATTTCAAATGTAGAAATTGAATTATAATTCTATTCAAAAAATTATTAGATTATAATTCTACAAAATTATAATATAAATTTATTTTTTATATCATAATATATTTTGGAGCTAATGGAGTAGTTCAAAGTGTAAAAATCCATAATCTAATAGAATTTTATTACTATGTAGACCTGCCAATTAGGGTTAGGTCATGAGTCATCTCGGATTGGGTCACTTCAAGTTACAAGTCAAGAAATTTTCAACCCTTGCCCAAAGTTTTGGTTTCGCGTCAACCCAACGGGTTTTAAACATTTATTTAATTTAATTTTTTTTGCTATTTTTTTATTTTTTAATGTAATTAAATCGAATATTTCCACCAACATTATTATTAGTCATTATATGCCTACTAGATAACAAATCATCACAAAAGAACGTCAATTACTAACTAATTTTGTATCAATGATCTTTTTTAAAATTAGACATCTTAAAATTCAATTAAAAAAAAACTCAGGCATCATCGCACGGGCGTGCGATGCCCGGGTTGTTTATTGAATTTTATGATAAATTTTTAATCTATATATCAATTTTTTAGTAAATCATTGATACAAAATTAGTTAGGAATTGATGTGCTTTTGTGATGATTAGTTATCTAGTAGGTATGTAATGACTAATAATAATGTTGGTGGAAATGTTCGATTTAATACATTAAAAAAATAAAAAAATAAGCAAAAAAATAAATTAAAAAAGTAAATGTTCAAAACCCGTTGGGTTGACCCAAACCCAAAACTTTGGGCAAGGGTTGAACATTTCTTGACCCGTAACCTGAAATGATCCAATTCGAGATGACTCATGACCCGATCCTAATTGACAGGTCTACATAGTAATAAAATTCTATTAGATTTTGAAGTATATTATTTTAACCGAATAGTATATATATTATAAATGTATGTGTTTACACGTTGAATTACTTCCTTCGCTCCAATAAAATATTATGATATAAAAAATAAAATTATATGATAATTTTTTAAAATAATTATCTAATATTTTTTTTGAATAAATTAATAATTCAATTTGTACATCTAAAACATTGGTATTTTATCAAAAATAAAAATCTAAACTAATAATTTTATCCTAAACTTTATCCAAATAAAATTCTAAACTAATTTTTTTATCTTATGAAGTTTATTTAAATTTATCCAACGTGGCGCGACACTTGGCGAAAAGTTAGAACGCCAAGTGTCACTGCCTCTTGACCTGTCTAAAAGTTTAGCTTTATATATTAGTTATATGATATGATAATCCAATGAGAAGCATAAGAAGGAATCTTAATTGTACAATTTTTTATATTCTTCAAACATTTGTTATGTATAACGCAAGTATTTTAGAATTATGATATTTTAATGTTACATAATTCATTTTAAAAAGTATTTTGAGAATTATTTATAACACTACCTCCGTTTATTTTTAGTTGACAAGACGTATTCTTTTTTAGGAAGTTTTTTTTTAAGTTGATACGTTTCCTTTTAGGGTAACTTTTTAACCTTGCATTTACAAGCTACCCCAATTGCTTTTTCATTCTCTCTCACCTCTCCTTAATATGTGAGCCTAAATCAATTCAAACGCGCCAACTAAATAGAAACGGAGGAAGTATATTTTAATTGATTATAAATAAAACTTACAATCTAATATATATATATATATATATATATATATATATATATATATATATATATAATATACACACACACACAAAAACTTTTAGGAGTGTAGGTCATGTATTATTTGTTGAGAAGGTATTGCATCAATTTGGACTGACGAAATATTTTGTGAGTCTAGTGGATTTTTGATATTTTGTATTGGCTTGATGATATCCTCTATTGGGTGGATGATATCCTCTACTGGCTGGATGATATTTTCTATTGACTGTATCATATATCCAACGTCGGACATCATCCAGCTAGTAGTGGATATCATCCAACCAATAGAGAATATCATCTAGCCAATAAAGGATATCAAATAGTTTGTGATATTTATTTTACAAATTTCTTATCACTAGTATATAAAGTGGAATCCCGCGGCCAAGTCACAAGACAACGACACTTGGTGTTCCAAATTTTTGCCAAGTGTCGAGACATAGAGGCAACAACTACGCATAAATTGATACGATAGACATCATGTAATAAGAAAAATCGGTTAGTTAGTTTAAGATAAATTAATTATTTTAGAGATAGATTTTTGATAAACTTTTATCTATCACATACATAAAGTAATTATAAATTAAATATACATGTTTTAAAATTGTAATTTCCATCATTAAATCCATTTTTTCTTAAAAAAAATACTTTAAACAATATCCATTTATGATATATTTTAACCAATTATAAATATTTTCTTTCAATTCAACATATATAGATAAAATTATAAGAAAAACTTCCAATATATTATATGTGTAACAAATTATAATTTTATTTTTTTCTTTTTAGAAATCATAAAAACGTTTTAAAAAGTAATTAATGCATTGTTTTCTTCACCTTACAAGAATTAAAATTCATTAAAATTTCCGTAAAAATAATTGCAACCTTGGTAAAAAAAATCTCAATCCAATTAAATCTAATATATATATATATATATATATATATATATATATATATATATATATATATATATAAAGGGGAGTTTTTTCTAGATGTTTTAGAGAGCCACGTTGGATTTAATTTTCTTAGCGCGCCATGTAAGATTATAAATTTTAGTTATAACCATTAAATAAGAGATTATTAATTTCTTTAACAATTAATTAATTCAAATTCCATGTAAGCAAAATTGGCGAATGATATTTTTAATTTTAAATTAATTAAATATAAAATATTATCTTTTAATATTAGGAATTTTATCTAAATATGTAACAAATGTTAGCACATAAATACAAAAAAAAAAATATTTTAAAAAATTCAAACAAAACGTGCATCTAGGGCTGTACAGAGTGCGGTTTAGACCGCACCAAACCGCAAACCAAACCGCAATTTTGTGGTTTGAAATTTGCGGTGCGGTTTTTAAAAATGACCAAACTGCGGTTTGCGGTTTGGTGCGGTTTCAAAGAATATTGAGACCAAACCGCACCGCAAACCGCACTTTAATGCGGTTTATGATTTTTATACTATATTTTCATTAATAATATATATAAGAACTAAATTATATGAGCTAATCTTTAACTATTAGTTAATTAAAGATTAATTAAAAGAGTTTAATATTTGAATTATAAACTAATAATTATAAAATAAAATAAAAGTTTTGCTTTTAAAAGAATAATTACAATTTTAATAAAATACGGTTAAACCGCAAACCACACCACACCAAACCACATTTTGCGGTGTGGTTTTTGTAAAAGTATGGATTGAAAAAATTACAAACCACACTTTTGCGGTTTGGTGCGGTTTATGATCCAAACCGCACCGCGAACACCCCTACGTGCATCGCACGAGCTTCATCTAGTTAATATTTAATCAGTAACTTTAGGGAAAAAATATAATAGATAATATTAGTTTTAATATGTAAAAATAATTTTAGTTTAGTAAAAATAATTTAAATTTATTAAAAATAATTTCAGTTCAATAATTTTTTTAAAAGGTTCAACAAAATATGGTGAACAAATAAGGACCATAAATTAAGGATGTAGTTTAATTGATTAAAAAAATTCACAATCTAATAAAATCTATAATAACAATATATTAAAAGGAGTTCGTAAGATGGTGGATGTGTTACGTAGGCTCTTTTTAATTACACTACATTGAAAACAACGTTACATGATATAAAAACATAAGTATAAGGAGATTAGAATACCCAACCTCTTATAAGAATGATGAATAATTAATCATCTAAAGCAATCGACAATCATGTTATCAATAAATAAAAAAAAATTAAAAAAAAAATGAAAAAACACAAGGTTCAATTATAATACTCAAAGAATAAACTCAATATGTATATAATGTAACCATTACTTCATACCTCCTGCAGAAGAAAGGCGTAAAATTTCATCTACATTATGAGTGTGTTCTATTCACTTGATTTTCACTTATCTAAACTTATCTAAACTAGTCTAAACTTACCTTAACTTATCCAAACGTATCTAAACTTATATGAAATTATTAGACCTTATTAAACATATTTCAGTTGTAATTTGTACTTGGGCAACCCTTATCAGAACTTATTAAACTTGAACTGAACTTATCGATCTGAACTTAACTGAACTTATTACACCTGAAATAAGTGAAAATAAGGTGAATATAACAAACTCTAATACATGAAAACTATAATACAATAATATATAACGTATGATTTGAGGTATTGTCCAGGCTAACGCTAGTAATATTATACCTTGTAACATTGTACAATTGTCCTATATATCCGTTAAAGTCATACTTCGTAGTACATGTTTATATACTACATATCATATCATATCATATAACTAATATATAAAGCTAAACTTTTAGCCAGATCACGAAATAGCGACACTTGGCATTGTAACTTTTCGCCAAGTGTCGCGCCACCTTGGATAAATTTAAATAGACTTCATATGATAAAAAAAAAAAAAACCTTCAAGTGTCACGCCACCTTGGATAGATTTCATAAGATAAAAAATAAATTAGGTAAGAATTCTATAGGATAGAATTTTAGAATAAGATTATTAGTTAAGAATTATATTTTTTATAAAATACCAAATAATAAATTTATAAATAGGCTATAAGACAACATCATTTAGCGTTTTAATTTTTCGCCAAGTATCCACGTTGGATAAATATAGATTGACTTTGTAGCAAAAAGAGTTAATTTAGAATTCTATTTTTAATCAAATTGAATTATAATACGTAGTATAATTTTATCTTAAAAGTCTATAAACTATCCGGGCATTACCGGGGTACAAAACTAGTTATATTTATATTTATAAACTACTCATTACTATCAATAAATTAAAAGGCGGCGCTATGTATTATGTGTTGAAGACCAAAATTTGAAGCTGTAATTTTTGTCCAATATTCTGATCTCCTTTAATTGCGAACTAGATGTAAGCCGTGCGATGCACGATTCTAGTAATAATTTTATTTAATTTTAAATTGTGTATATTTATGAAGATCATTCATGAAATATATGGATAAAATTACTAATATCATAAGATAATTTTTTAATTTTATTACGAAAGTTATCTTTTGTTGTTTATTTATTTTATGTGACGCTTAAATTTAAAATCCCAAACCTTATTCACTAATTTTGCTTATGTGACAATTTAAATTTAAATTTAAAAAAGAAATGACAAATCTCTTTTTTTTATTGATCAAAATAAGTTTTTTGCCTTTGCGTTTATTTAATATACTCGTTCTATTTAAAATGTTAGTCTCATTTTTAATCATTTAACTATAAAATATTATGGAAAATTTAGTGAGAGATTAAAGATATTTGTGATTAAAAATTTGCATCCATATATAAAAAAGATAATTATTGCTTTGTTTTTTTTTGTTTTTGTTTTTGTTTTTGTTTTGTTTTGTTTTTTTAGAGATGATAATTGTTGGTTTTTAAAAATAATTTAGATTTTAATTATTCTCTATTCGTTGTTTTTACCTATATGTTAAAATTCTTAAATCTTATTGTCATTTTTGCTTAGGTGGCAAGTAAATTTTTTAATTCTAAAATAAATTATTAATCTAATTTTTCATTGGACAAAATAATACCTTTTCTATGTGGCGCGTCAAATGCTCTCGAAAAATGTCTACTTTATTTATATATATTAGATTAGATTGTTATGCCTATTCTACATTGAAGCAATTAAGAACAAATAAGTCTGAACCAAGCAATAGTTGAAAGATGTATAGCGAAGGCAAACTAAGGCCAACTTCTAAGAAATTGCGTGCATGAAAGTTTAATATCAAGTTGCTAATAATATGATCGACCTTTACGAATGATACAAAAACTCATAATATAAGAATGCATAATTTTCTCAATTGCACTTCATAATGCTGGAGATTCTGAAACTCATTAGTAGTCTTGTCTTACTTATAGTATGTGTAGCTGGCCAAAAAAATTTGAAATAAATAAATAAATAAGCTAATGCATGAGAATATAATGATCAACGGTTTGATAAGAAAGTCACCCTTAACCCAAACAAGGAGAAGAAAAATTTTATTCACAAACACGACTCAAGGAACCTCTATATTAAAATTAAACCAATTGGTTAAAATAGAAGTAACTTCTCTACCTTATAATATGGAACCGGATTTTCTCTTTTTCCATGTCGAATAGATACTCATAAGTGAGAGTACAATGAGTTGCAATAGCAACCATGCACGTGAAAATATCTACCTAACATTAAAAAATTTTTGAGATATATATGATAATTGCACTGATTTTATTTTTTTGAAATGAATTCTTTTACTGTTTTTGGATATGATAATTGTTTTTAGAAAGTACTACTTCCTCCATTCGATTAATATTGCAACAAGGAGGAAATTACGCATCCCAAAGCACATTTTATATGCTAAATATCTATAATTATGTAAGAGTAAAAATTATAAAAAATTGATATTGTGAAAGTATTTTATGAGACGAATCCAATAAGATCCCACATGACTATATTTTACTTAACGTATAAATCTATATTATAAGGTCAAACAAGAGTGATGAATAGTGCAAAAAGTCCGTTGTTGCAATATTAATAGAACGGAGGAAGTATTATGTTATATTACCTCCGATTTTATTTTTTTTAGTTGCAACTTTGGTGTATTATTTGTTAGATATAAAATATTCCAAAGTTGCAACTATAAAAAAAATCGGAGGTAATATATATTGTTATAAAAGTACAAACCATCTACTTCTCTGTTTTTTTTAATTATTTTTTTTATTTAACTTGCAACACAAATTTTTTGATATGTTGTTTTAGGAGATGATTAGTGAAGGTAACTCAGCAATTTTATCATAATAATTTTATCACGAGGATTAGAGTAGGGTTAGGTACTTTGTGTAAAATTTATTTTGAATACTTTATCCAATTACAATCTAATCATATAACTAATATATAAAGCTAAACTTTTAGCCAGGTAACGAGGCAGTGACACTTGGCGTTACAACTTTTCGCCTAGTGTCGCGCCACGTTGGATAGATTTAAATAGACTTTAAAAGATATTAAAAAAAACAAAAGTTAGTTTAGGATTCTATTTGGATATAATTTTAGGATAAAATTGTTAGTATAGAGTTTTATTTTCGATAAAATATCAATATTTCAGATGTACAAATTGAATTATAATTTTATTCAAAAAAATTTTAAATTATAATTATAAAAAATTATCATAAAATTTATTTTTTATATCATAATATTTTTTTTGAGCGAACGAAATAGTTTAAAGCGTAAAACATACATTTATAATATATACTAATCGGTTTAAATAATATACTAATTGGCAGGTCTATAGAGTTCTATAGACCTGCCAATTAGGGTCGGGTCATGAGATATCTCGGATTGGGTCACTTTAGGTTATGAGTCAAGAAATGTTCAACCCTTGCCTTAAGTTTTGGGTTCGGGTCAACCCAACGGGCTTTGAACATTTAGTTTATTTAATTTATTTTTGCTATTTTTTTATTGTATTAAATTAAATCGAACATTTCCACTAACATTATTATTAATCATTACATGCCTACTAAATAGCAAATCGTCACAAAACACATCAATTCCTAATTAAGTTTGTATCAATGATATATTTTAAAATTTGACATATAGATTGATAATTTATCTTAAAATTCAATAAGCAACTCGGGCATCGCACGGGCACAAAACTAGTATATATATATATATATATATATAAAGGGGAGTTTTTTCCCGAGTTTTTAGAGAGCCACATAGGATCTAATTTTCTTAGTGTGCCATGTAGGATTATAAATTTTAGTAGTAACCAATTAAATAGGAGATTATTAACTCTTTTATAATTAAATAATTCAAATGCCACGTAAGCAAAATTGGCGAATGAGATTTTCCAATTTAAATTAATTAAATATAAAATATTATCTTTTGATATTAGCAATTTTATCTAAATATATAACAAATTTTAGCACTTAAATATATGTATAAAAAAATTATTTTTAAAAATTCAAACAAACCGTGCATCGCACGGGCTTCATCTAGTAATATATAATCTCAACCTCAAAGCACGTGCCATAATTCTGTGTTGCAAGTAAATGAAAACGAAGAAATTATATGATAAAGAAATTTTCACGGCAACTTTAATTTCCAAAACCTTAATTCTTCAATTTTAGTTTTTGCACTTTTTTTGGGGGTAACCTTCAAATAACTTCCACCACTCCAAATTACCCAAAAAAATAATTAAAACAAAAAAAAACTTTTTCTATAACTTCTACATCTTAATTACTATTTTTTTAAGACATTATTCATACTAGGTACATTGTACATACGTATTATATATCTCTTCCATTACCATAGATACACTCTAAATAAAAATATAACATTATGTTTTTTTTTTGCAAAATTTATGTGTAAATAAAATACTTCCTTAATTGCGTGCATTGCTTATTAGTTATCTACATATTATATTTCCAGCTTGACTCATTTGCACGCTAAGATATTATTTGCCTAATCCTCTACTCTGTATTTTGCATAGGGATGTTAATGGGAATGGAGATGAAAAGACCAACATTATATATAGGTGATGTATTTAATAAAAAATAGAGATAATTTTTTTGTTAAAATAAACTTACAAATACCATACCCCGCTAACTTTCTAGTGGACCCACTTTTTTTTTTTTGTAAAACTATCAATGTTCAAATAAATTAAAGTGGTATAGAATATGCTCACTTCGTAATTATTTAATTGTATCATTGGCATATGCACCGAGTTTAATGCAAGTGAAATAAAGGGGGTATTTTATAAAGTGTACGTAAGTGGGTGATGAGTTGAGAATTAAATATATACTACCTCCGTTTCTTTTTAGTTGACACGTTTTGACTTAGCACTATTCATCCATTTCTCTTTGACCGTATTTTGTGCTTTATACGTAATGAAAAATATAGTTATGTGAGATCTTGTTAGATTTGTAACGTTATATACTTTCAAAATATCAACTTTTTAAAATTTTTGCTCATCGATAATTAAATGTATTAATGATTGAATAAGTGCATTGGCAAACGTGACTAAAGAAACGTGTCAACTAAAAAGAAACGGAGGAAGTATGTTGATAGAAGAATATAAGTTGACGGAGAGGTTAATTTATTCTAAAAAATCAATGATGTAAGTATATGTGGAGGCAATGAGAAAATTTGAGAAATGCTAAAGAGTATGTAATTGCCTAATGGGTAGGTTTACTAGTACAAAAATGTTCAAAGAGATCTTAGATAAGAGACCCTTTGATTAAATAAAAGGTCTCTCTGTTTTAAGAGACTGAATGTTACAAATAACATGTCTAATCTTGTTGAATAATAAACCTCTCAAGTATCACTACATGTAAGTGTCCCACATCGGTTGAAGAAGAGATAATTAAACATTTTATAAGGCTAAGGGGCTACTCCTCCTATTGCCATATGATTTTGAGATGGAACCTCCCTTGGACTTGTGAAGTGAACTCTCTCTCTTAGTTTGCGGGTGCGGCCCAGACCCGCATTTAACATGGTATCAGAGCTAGGCCAACGCTATGGAACCTCTAATGGTTTGAGTATATTTCCAGGTCCAAAGTGTGGGACCTTTAATGGCATTAAGTAGTCTGGGCCAAATGGAATTGGATCAAGTGATCCTTGAGTTAAAGGGACCTTACATGTGAAGGGGAGTGTTGAAGAATAAACCTCTCAAGTGTCACCACATGTAAGTGTCTCACATTGGTTGAAGAAGAGATAATTAAACACTTTATAAGGCTAAGGGGCTACTCCTCCTATTGCCATATGGTTTTGGGATGGAACCTTATTGGACTTGTGAAGTGAACTCTCTCTCTTAATTTGGGGGTGCGGCCCAGACTCGCATTTAACAAATCTCTGATCTTTAAATTTAACGTAGACTTTCCCTTAGAGGTAACAGAGAAATAATAAAATAAAAAGAAATATTTTTATATAAGAAAGTGATACACTTCAAATTTATTTATTTTTAGAAAGTAAGTCACTTATTAAGATACAAATGGAGTACAAAAGATTACAAATTTTAGATTAAGATAATGTAGATTGGAAAGATTCTTTACTACTAAACACATTTAAAATAGGAAAAATTGCTCCCATTAATCTGAACTTTGCCTCGTCCGTTGAAAATAATCCCAACTTTCGTTTATTATCTATTGCACTGAACTTTGGGGGGTATTAATTTTCGTTGCACCCAACTTACCTGCAACCGGTTAATCCGATCAACATTTGTGTGTTACATTTTTTTTGGACACGTGTCACTACATGAATGGTCAAATAAAAAAAAAATTTAAAAAACAAAATTTAAAAAAAAAAATAAAACAAAATTAAAAAAAAACAAAATTTAAAAAAAAAAAAAAAAACATAAACCCACCCCTTCCCCCTTAACCACCAGCCCCCCACCCAAACCACCCCATCCACCAGCCCTCCCCCACCCTTCCACCAGACCCCACCTGAAAACACCCCCACGCAGCCGGAAAATCGCCCCCACCCCCGACCACCACTCCCCACCTGCCGAAAACGAAGGGGAAGGGGGCGAAAACGACGGGGAGGGGGAAACGACGAAAACGAAGGGGAAGGGGAAGGGGATTCGGGTCGGAAAACGGCGGGGGAGAGGGGAGGAAATAGGGGTGGGGGAGGGGTTTTTGGGGGTGGGGAAAGGGAAAGGGGGAGTTTTGAGGGAAGGGGGAGGGTTGTGCGGTGGTTTTTGGGAGTGAGGGAGGGGTTTTCTGGGGTGGGGGAATGGTTTTCGGGGGTGGGGGAAGGGAAAGGGTAGGTTTCGAGGTAGGGGGAAGGCTGGGCGGCGGTTTCCGGCAGCAGGGAGGGCTTTTTCGTGGGTGGGGGTGATTTTCCGGCGTAGTGGGGGTGGGGGTGTGGTGGCAGCCGCTGGGCGTGGGTGGTTTGGGTTTTTTTTTATTTTTTTGTTTTTTGTTTTTTTTTTAAAAAAAATTTAAGCCGATCATACGCTGACACGTGTCTAGGTAACTTGCTACATCAGGTTAGATGACCTGTTGGGTGCAACAAAAATTAATACCCCCCAAAGTTCGGTGCAATAGATAATAAATGAAAGTTGGATTATTTTCGGCGGACGAGGCAAAGTTCAGATTAGTGGGAGTAATTTTTCCTTTAAAATAACATATTGGTGTATGTCTATCAATCAATTGTACTACCCACCCTGTCTATTGACTTTCATTTAGTCTCCCATCTTATCTAGCTGCCTCAAAACATATATATATAACCACCTCTCCATTTTCAATTTTGTACACTCAAAACAAAAAAAGCATTGCATCATATAATAATTAACTAGTACTTGTAGTAACACTATCAAAATGGCAAGCTTTCATAAGCATTTGAGTATCACTTCATGCATTATATTCTTGTTCTTATGCTTTGCTATATCTTTGAGTTCAGCTCTTCAAGTTGGTTTTTATATTAAATCTTGTCCTAATGCTGAAAATGTTGTTCGACAAGTAGTTCAGCAGCAATACAAGACTGATCGATCAATCCCCGCTGCCTTGTTACGTATGCATTTTCATGATTGTTTTGTTAGGGTAAGATTATTTTTGCAAGGGTGTTTTACTTTTTATTTTCATTTTTATATTGTATGAAAGTTAAAAGAAAGTGAGGGATAGCTCAATTGGTTAGAACGTCCCTTCCGATTCCAGAAGATCTTATGATCGATTTTCATCATGCACCCTTGTGGCTCTCTAAACACCAAAAAAAAGTATGAATGTTTTAAAAATATAATAAAGGGAGTATCTCTGTACATATAAACAAAATTAAATGATCAAAATGCATGTTAATATAATAATATGAGAAAGATATGATGTGCACACTATCTAAATATAATATGCTTTTTTTAATTTTTTACTAAACATGTAACTTTTTATAATTCGTTCATATTTACCATGTATATTTTGTGCATATATATATGTGTACCTTTGTGTTATTACACTAATATGTTTGATTTCACAATAATCCTTTATGTTTATATTGGTCTATCAATCATATTAAATACTTGTGTATACAAATAATTAAAAGATAAATGATTCATTATTAACTTATTATATTTATATAATTGTATACGTAGGGATGCGATGCATCAATATTGATTGACTCAACAAGCAATAACCAAGCAGAGAAAGATGCTGGAGCAAATGGATCAGTTAGAGGGTATGAACTCATTGACAAAATCAAGGCCGCTCTAGAAAAAGCATGCCCTCAAAAGGTTTCTTGTGCCGATATCATAACGCTAGCTACTCGAGATGCAGTTTACTTAGCTGGAGGTCCTAACTACAATGTACCAACAGGTAGACGTGACGGGCTCATTTCAAGGGCTAGTGAAGTAAATCTTCCTGGTTTAAGATTTACCGTTTCGCAAGCCCAACAGTCCTTTAGTGCTCTTGGGCTAACCATTAATGACATGGTGGTTTTATTGGGTGCTGGTCATACCATAGGAGTAGCTCATTGCAATTTCTTTAAAGATCGGTTATCCAACTTTCAAGGAACAGGTTCACCTGACCATACCATGGACAAGGCATTGGTTAAAAATTTTAACGTACTTTGTGGTTCTAATCCAAATCTAAATCCTAGTACTTTTCTTGACCAAAACACATCGTTTGTTTTTGATAACAAGTACTACAACCAAATTAGAAAAAATCGAGGGATATTGCAAATTGACCAAGAGCTAGCACTCGACTCTTTAAGTGCCAAATTGGTCTCAAACCTAGCCGCCAATACCTTCATTTCCCATGCAAATCATCTCATCCAAGAGCACAACCCAGATCTCATGTTTATTTCGAAAACTAAAACTAGTAGAGCCCATACCCAACATATAATCAAGGACCTTCCCTTTAATAGCTATTACCTTGCTGAGCCGGAGGGCGTGTCGGGTGGCATTCTGCTGCTGTGGAACTCTGCTAACATGGACTTCAGCTCTGTGAGCAGGGAATGTCATGCGTCCATGCCGTGGTGAAGGTACAAAATTCTTCTTTTTTTATTTCAGCTATTTATGCTAGTACAAAATTTAAATCTAGATGTGATTCCTAGTCTGATTTGACGCGTTTGAGTGATAATATGGCCCTACCCTGGTTAGTTATAGGTGACTTCAATGAAGTTACAAGTCAGTTTGAAAAGTTAGGGGGTAAACCCATTAAAATAAATAGAGTAAATAAATTCTTAGATTGCATGAGTTACTCTGGCTTGGTTGATTCTGGTTTTTCTGGCAATAAGTTCACTTGGTCAAACAAAAGAAAAAGAAGGCCCATTTTGCAGAGATTGGATAGGGCCTGGATAAGCACTTCTTGGATCCAACTCTATCCCGATACTTCCCTCACCCATCTTCCAAGAGAGAGCTCTGATCACAGCCCCATTCTCCTATATACTGAACCTGCTGCCCCTCATCATCCTAGTTCTAGGGCTTTTAAAATGGAATCTTTCTGGTACAACCAACCTGGCTTTGCCCCTTTTGTTCATACATCTTAGAATGCCCTATAGGGTAACCTCACATCAAAACTCATGTGCATCACCCCCAAAATCCAATCTTTGGTCAATGATAATGTTCCTAACCCTAAAAAGACTATTACTAGACTTCTAAGAAGACTTGAGGGAACTTAAAGGGCTATAGAGATAGAACCAAATAACTCCTACCTTCATGACCTTGAACATGATCTATGTTCAAATCTGGCCATTTTCTAAAACAGGAGGAGGCTTTTTGGGCTATTAGATCCAGAATCACTTGGTTAGCTGAGGGGGATAGGAATACTGTTTTCTTCCACAAATCTGTGCTCATTAGAAGGAGAAGGAATAAGATTCAGAATCTTAAGTCTCCTGTTGGTGAGGATATCCCTGACCACCTCCTCACCAACCACATCTCTTCATATTTCTCCTCTCTTTTCTCTTCCCAGGAAACCTCCCTCCCTGAAGAGATCTTTCCCAATCCTTCAATTTCTGTCTCCCACCAGCCTTCTCTAGGGGAGATCCATTCTGCTGTTTTCTCTATGGGGAAGTTCAAAGCCCCTGGTCCTGATGGCTATCACCCTTTCTTCTTTCAAAATCATTGGGACACCCTTTGGTCTGATCTTCTTCAGTTCTGTCAGGATTGCTTCTCTTCAAAGTCCATCCCTTCTGAGGCTAATAAAACCATCATCTCCTTGATTCCCAAGGTGAAAGATCCTGAATCCATTAAGCAGTTTAGACCCATCAGCTTGTGTAACACTTCCTATAAGATAGTCTCTAAAATCCTTGTTTAGAGGATCATACCTTATCTTAATGACATCATCTCCCCTAACCAGAGTAGTTTCCTTCCTGGCAGGGGTTGTGACAATAACTACATTGTTGCCACTGAGATCCTTCATTTTATGAGGAAGAAAACATGAAGGAAAGCTTGGTTTTGTCTCAAAATTGACTTAGAGAAAGCCTATGACAGACTTGAATGGCCTTTTGTTAGATTCTTCCTTCTTAGGACTGGGTTTGACTCTGATTCCATATCCCTGATCATGAACTGTATCTCTAACCCTTCTTTTCAGGTTATGGTTAATGGTTCTCCCTCCCCACCTTTCCCTGCCTCTAGAGGTATTAGGCAGGGGGACCCCCTGTCCCCCTACATCTTCATCATTTGTATGAACTACCTATCCTACCTCATTGAATCTACATGCTCTGAGGGAAATTGGACCCCCTTTAGGTTTAGAAATAACAGTACCCCCATCTCCCACCTCCTGTTTGCTGATGATCTCCTTCTGTTTGGAGAATCATCTTTTGGTACCTTTCATGCTCTTCAGGACACCCTTGATCTGTTCTGGGCCAGGTCAGGCCAATGCATGAACAGTAGCAAAAGCAAACTTTATTTTTCAAAGAATGCCTCTCCTTTCTCTGTTGATCTCTTCAGCTCTAGTCTAGGTGTCCCTGTCAGCCAGGACCTGGGTATATATCTAGGCTTCCCCCTCACTGATAAAAGACCCACTAAGGCTCCGTTAAACCACATCATTCAAAAAATTAGGACTAAGCTTAGTAGCTGGAAAGCTAAGCACTTGTCTAAGGCTGGTAGAGCCATTCTAATTAATTAAACCCTCTCCTCCATCCCTGCTTACTCCATGCAGACTATCTGCTTGCCTAAGACCTTAACAAGTCAGATTGACTAGGTTTGCTCTCATTTCTTCTGGGGGACTACCCCTGAAACCAAAAAAGTTCCTCTAATTGCTTGGGATAAGCTTTGGTGTTCTAGACAGAGGGGGGGGTATAAATCTCAGTCTCACTTATCTTCAAAATAGGGTCTCTATGGCTAAGTTGTGTTGGAAGCCGCAAAATTCAAACAACCTCTCTGCCACTATTGTTAGGGAAAAATATTGTAGTAGATCTATGGCTACCCCTTTCCATAAGGGTTCTCACATTTGGCAGGATGCTGGGAAAGGATGGTATATTCTCACTCACTTTACTCAGTGGGGGGTAGGTAAAGGGGATAATTGTATCTTTTGGGAGGATAATTGGACTGGATTAGGACCTATCAGAGCCTCTTTCTCTGGCCCCTTACCTAGGAATGAGTTTGAAAGAACAGTCTCCTCTTCTTTCCAAAATGGCAGACTTAAAGATGATCTTTTTACCCTTTTCCCTATGATCCCACCCAACTTTGCTACCTATCTTTCCTCTACTGTCATTCCTTGTCATGGTGAGGATTTTATCTTCTCTTCTCTTGGGAGAGGGGGTTTCTTTGACAGTTCCATGGCTTACAACTATCTTTGGGACTCCACTCATAAGGATCAAGCATCAAAATCCTTCAATCATACATTCTGGGATTTGCATATCCCCCCCTGCTAAGTTTTTCCTGTGGTTATGTCTTTGGGATAGGCTGCCCACTGCTGCCTATCTCAACTATAGACACATAATACCCTCAGGCTTCTGTCCTTTCTGTCCCTTTATTAATGAAACTTGCTTGCATATCTTTAGAGACTGTAATAGAGCTAGGGAGATCTGGAACATTATCAACCCTCCAAGCCTTGGTCTACACCTTACTTCAGCTGAGTGGTGGGAGGAAAACCTTAAAGTACTTCAAACCACCCTCTCTTCAATCTCCCCTGGAATGAGTGCTTTGCTCTCCTTACATGGAGACTTTGGCTAAGAAGGAATGACTGGGTATTCAATAAGAAATCAACTCCTCCTGATAAATGGGTGACTTCTGTCAAACACTTAAGCAGTGAACTCATTCTCATGGGTTCACCTCCCCTAACTAAGGCTATCCATGGCAACCTGTTATCTTAGAAAAGTCTGCAAGATCATAACATTTATGTGGATGCTTCTTTTCTGCCAAATTCTTTTGATGCCACCATTGCTTGCATATGCAGAGATAGACAGGGCAGATGGGTCAAGGGTATTGCTGCTCATTGCACTGCTACATCAGCTGTGATGGCTGAGACTTTGGCCATCATTGCTGCTGCAGCATGGTCCATTTGGGAAGCTTGGGATTCTACAGTCATATTCTCTGATTTCCTTAGAGCTATCCAGGGAATTCTCAAGTCTGTTATGGGTGCTGATGAAATGGAAAACTATTATGCTTTGTGCAGGGACCTGATGGGAACAGGAGGAAGGGTAAAGCTGCTCAAGACAACTAGACAAGCAGTAGGGGAAGCAGATTTGGTGGCCAGACAAGCCATGTTGGGTCTACAGCGAACTACTATTAGTTTGTGTAATCAAAGAAGTATTTTGGGACATTTTGTAATTATTCTAAGGCCAGATGTGGCTGATACTATGATCTGTAGCAGCTCAAATGTCCATTTTGGAGCAAGACTTGTTAATTCTGAACAACTTAACTTAGGGGAGGGTGCTATCCCTCAGTATCAACCACCGTAGATATGGTGTGTTGCTTTTGTAAGTTGGCTACGGCCATTAACTTTGGTGTTTTAATCTAATCAGTTCTGTTGCTTATCAAAAAAAAAACAATAATTTTAGACAAAGCTTTGTACAAGCCATTGTAAAAATGGGAAACATTCAACAAGGAAATGCCGGCGAAATTAGGGAAAATTGTAGGAGAATAAATTATTAAACAAATGTAAGGCCATCTTATTAAAAATGTGAGAGGCCCATCTTTATTCACCACCTTCAAGTGTAATATGGTAAATTTAAATAATTTGTTTCAATTGAAGACTTGTGATCAACTTATTACTCTATTTGTTTCTTTATTACCGTCTCAATTAAAATGTTGAAAGATTTTAAAGAAACAATGTAGTCTGATAAAATAATGCACATTCAAACGTTTTTGCCTTATTTAATTGTCGCATTTTGCGCAACAATTTGCTTTATATTAACAATAAGTTTCTTTTGGTGTTTCACCTGGATCATCTTTTAAGCTAATCTGATTTCGGGGATCAATTTTGGGTGGTTAGGTACTTAGATTCCAGTCCCCTCTCAATTATTGTTGCTGAGGATCAAACACTGGTCCTTTCTATCAAGTACAGTCTCAATCACTCCTAGCTATACCAACAATCAATTGGTTTACATTAACACTAAGTATAATCATTGACTATTTTTTCAACTCCAAGAATAATTTTGAAGTTCATATATGATAGAAGCACATTTATATACTAATAATGTTCTTGGAAAAACTAAAATAAATCAACCATTTTATTATTGCAATCCATATATTACACTTAATTCTTTAATGTATTGATGTATGTATCTAGCTTTTTTCACATGATACTTAACATCTTATGGAGCACATATGCCACAACATTTCAATAATTATACAATTTAAAAATATAAAAATACATTTATTTTTTATACAAATATAAATATGGCGGCTATTTAGCTCTTGTTAAGGACCCTACAATTTTGTCTAATTTCTCCAGAAGTTCCTTGAAGAACTTGAATGCTCCCCATTTTAACCATGGCTTTTGCAAAACTTTGTCCAAACCCAACATTATTTGCTGCCATATTAGTAACCAACGTAGAACTTAACGAGTCCAATGCTAGCTCTTGGTCAATTTGTAACACCCCCATGTTACTTTTAATCTGGTTGTAGTATTGGTTATCAAACACAAAAGGCGTCTTTTGATCAAGAAAAGCAGTAGGATCTACGTTCGGGTTTGATCCACAAACACCCGTAAGCTTTGTAACTAAAGCTTTATTCATAGTAGGATCAGGAGATCCCGTTCCCTGGAAGTTGGATAACCTATCTTGAAAAAGACTACAATGTGCGATTCCAACAGTATGTGCACCTAATAAGACTACCATGTCATTAAGGGTTAATCCTTTGTCACTAAAGGATTTTTGGGCTTGGGAGACGGTGAAAGATGGGCCGGGTACGTTCACTTCACTCGAACGTGAGATGAGCCCGTCACGTCTACCCGTTGGGACATTGTACTTTGGACCCCCTGCTAGGACAACCGAGTCTCGGGTTGCTAGTGTTATGATATCTGCACAAGAGACGGTTTTTGGACATGATTGTTCGAGTTTGGACTTGATTTGATCGATTAGTGCAAATTCGCGAACCGACCCGTTTGGGCCTGCTGCTTTTTCAGCTTGGTTGGTAGAAGTGGAGTCTATCAATATAGAGGCATCACAACCCTGTAAAATGACTAACATGGTTAAGGAAATGTATCATATAATGAGAATATATCACTAAATGTTTTAATTAATCACATAATTGTATTGAGGTGTACAAGTGGACAAAACTGTGAGCTAGCTTGCTAGCCTAAATAGTAAAATAGGTATGGAGTAACTAACCCAAATATTTTAGGAAAATTTGTCAAAAACAACCTGTTAAAGTGTCCACTTTATTTAAAACAACTTTTAAATTTTTTTTTTTGCAATTTCAGACCACATTATAAATTTTTTTTATCAAAGACAACCAAATGCTATTTTTCGGCGTTTGACTCTATTTGTCCCGATATTAACCACTAGTGTGCAACGCACATGAACTCGTATATTGCTTAATACACCAATTTTCACTCCAATTCACTCGTACTAAAAGAGGGATGAAAGAGAAGCAGAGGTTTTAATAGGAGTTAATTGGAGGAAAAAGGGGTGTATTAAGCAATGTAGGAGGTCACGTGACTCGCACACTCGTGGTCAACGTCGGCAAAAATTGAGTCAACGCCGGAAAGTAACATTTGGTTGTTTTTAATAAAAAAAATTTATAATGTGGTCTTAAATTGCAAAAAAAAAAAATTTAAAAGGTTTTAAATAAAGTGGACACTTTAAAAGGTTATTTTTGACAAATTTTCCAATATTTTAAAGAGAAATACAAAAGCCATCGTATAAAATGCAACAACCAAATCAAAATTTTGCGTGCTAATATCTATGGTAGGTTATACCATGTTCTACAATATTTATATTGTCATTAGAAACATCACAAATGATTTAGAGGAGAAGGAAATATAGTTATGATTATACCAATAAGTAGTTCGTGAAAGCTTGGGTGTATCGTACACCTCGGGGTTATTTGCTCATTACTTTTTACTCAATTAAATAAGCAAGTCATTTAGTAAATGAGCAAATAACCCCGAACATACCGTAGACCCATGTGTATCGTATACTCGGGTGTATATAACAAATTATAATTGTTATACAATTAAATTTATTCTTAAAATTATTTAATATTTTCATTTTTGTTCTTTTTTTAAAGCCCTTAATAGTCTCACTTTATTTCTTTTTCGATAAATCCCATTACTATCTTACCTCACATTATATCTCTATGCATTTTTGTATACTTTTCTTATTTTAATCAAACATTTTCTATCACACATGCACACCTATTTACAATCCCATTATACTCTGAAAATTCTATAGTGGTCGTGTGAAATATGACTATCATAATATTTTAATGATTATATAGTTCATAATTAAATTATTTTATCCAAATAATTAATTATATTACTCTATTTTTGCTACAAAATATTATTATCAACATTTTTTTTAATTTATCAAATTTTTAGTTTTATTTATGTAATTTTTACTCTTATTTTATAGTTTCTCGAAAAAATATTAATTTATGTTGGATTAAAATTTTCAAAAAATATATTTGCATTGTAGAAATTAGAATACTAATTGTGTCCAATTTATAGCGTGAAAAAATGGATCGCTCATGTTGCTTATCATTAAAATAATAATTTAGTCATATTTCAAACGACCGTTGTAAAAAATATCTTCAATTGTCTTAATTTGTGTATAAACTGTTTAAACCTTTTGAATTCAAGGTCGCATTTATTTATGTAAAAAAAACATTATTCAAGACTGAATTGGTATGAAAAGCTCATTTTTAAGAAGAAAATAATTAGTGTTTATATTTATTATGGAAGGAAAAGGAGGGAATGAAGGATAAAGGAAGGAAAAAGAACAAGGTGATGAAAGAAAAGATTTAATTAAACTTGAATTAATCTTTCAAATAAATATTTTCAAACATTAAAAGGATTTAATCTATTAAAAAAGCGATAGAGGGCATTGATTCTTTTAAATCCATGTAACATCCAACTAATAAGGGATGATCACCATCATTTTCTTCCTTCGTTTTCCCTCCATATTAATCAATCCAAACACACAATAAAAGTCATAAATTAAAATGAGTAATTTTTGAACGAGTTTTGACCGAGAGAATAACCCCTATAACACTAACAAAATAACTCCGTAATGGTTGGTTACACGGTGTGGCAAGCCACATATAAACATTTGTGGATCAACAAAAACAATAAAAATAACACTTTGGATTTTAGGAAGATACCTATATAAGTTGGGATTATTCCAAAATTATCAAAAGTTAGAGATTTTTTAAACAAAATTGATTAAAGTTGAGATTATTAAAACCAATTTTTCCAAAACATATGCTAAGAAGAAATAAATTTCTCACCCTCACAAAACAATCATGAAAATGCATACGAAGCAAAGCCGGGGTAATAGACTTATCCGCCGCAAACCGCTGTTGCACCACCTGCTGAACGATAGTTTCGGCGTTTGGACAAGTTTTACTATAAAACCCAACTTGAAGGGCTAAAGTAAGAGGAAGAATTAAAGACAAGAAAAAGAATGTAACACTTATATATTTGTGGTAACTTTCCATTTTTAGTGTAATCAAAATCACTAATAAATGATAATGCAAAGTGATGTGGTAAAGGAGAGTATGTATATATAGGAGAGTATTGCAGGGAAGCTGAGTTGTTAAAATAGTGGCGTGGGGTTGGTTGTTGAAAGTCAAATAAGATGCATAGTATATAGTACTCAGACATTAGTGAGTGAGTCGATAAAACGTGGATTCTAGCATAAAAGTGTACAATAATGGAAGTGTTTTCTAAAGTTTAAGGAAGTAAAATGATATTTGGTTAAAAGTTGATAGCGAAATATATGCATTGCATGCATGGCAGCTGGCTCTGGTATAATTCCATGGGCGTATTGGACGTGTTTCATTTATGCATTCCAGCAATTTGATCTCCTCGTAATTTCTCACTTTCTAACTAAAATAAAGTAATCCCTTCTGTCTCCGAAAAAACAACTCATTTGGCCTAATTTTAGTCCCAAAAAAAATAATCCATTAGCATTAAACTATCCATTAATTTGCAACAATATTTGTGTAAAATTAGCCTCCTCATATAAAATTTGTTTTTCCATATACTTTTATTACTATCTCTCTTTTACTTTTTTGTAAACCCCATGTAAATTTACCTTTTCAATATACTGTTAATTCTTTTATTTAACTTTATTAATACCCGCGAAATCAACCTAAAATGGCCATTCTTTTGGGGACGGAGGGCGTATTAGGTAAGGAGTGTTTTGGATTGAGTTGAATGCCAATTTGATACCTTTTTTGTGTTCGGTCAAGTGTAAAGCTAAACTGCATACATTATTATTTGTAATTAAATATTTTTGAATTGATTATAATATGATGTAAGATGGTTTTGAATAAGATGTAAGTAAAGATATCGCATTGATAATTTATTAGAGAGTAAAAAGTAATAAAGTTGAGATAAAAAATATAATGAAAACAAAGAAAAATAGTTTGTATGGGTATCAAGGTCCTTTTTAACCAACCTTGGTTTGGGTTGGGTCAATCTCGGGGGAAACATATATTGAGTCAGGGTCGCGTTAGGGTCATGTCAACTTTTAGTCGGTTCACATTTATTTCAAATAAATTTGTTTCATGTTGAGTTCAAGTTAGGTCAAACTGGTGTTGATTTGAGTCAATGTGGGTCAAAATGGCATCGAGTTGAGTCAATGTGGGTCAAAATGGCATCAAGTTAAATTGTTGCATGTTATATTGGATCGGATCTAATTTGGATCTAATTGAGTTTAGATTGGTTACATATGGTGATAAGTCGTATATTGTGCGTGTATTTAGAGTCCATTTAGGTAGTTTTGAGTCTAGATTAGTTGTTCATAGCTTATTTTAGCTTGATTTGGTTCGGTTGTGATCATATTATGCTTTTATAGGTAATTTCGGTTTTATTGATGTATTTCAGGATGAACGAGACTAATTTTGATGGTCACGAGAGTTCATTATGATAAAGGAGTGATTTTCCATGTTCGCCCTAGCAGGGCAACACTGCCAGCAGCTAGGGCAAAGGAAGGTGGAGGAAAAAGGGCAAAGTAGTAAATAGATGTATCATACCCCCATCACCTTGGCAGGGCAAGTACTGTGAGGTTATCAACATTATAATTAAGCTTCGAAAGTCAGAAATTATACTTGTTGCTTCTCACACCCGATTGTGCTTAGATGCCCTAGCTGCCCGGGTAGAATTTCGCGAAGCGTATTTTCACTCTTTTTCGGGTTTCTTATTTTAAGGGATATAAATACCCTTTGTAAACCTCGACTGAAGAAACTTAGGCCCCGTTTTCTTCACCTTATTTTTGTTGAACTGGAATTATTTTTACTAAAACACATTATATTTGCTGAACTTAAATTATTTTTACTGAACTTAAATTAATTTCACTGAATTGAAATTACTTTTGCTGAATTGAAATTATTTTTACTGATTTTCTATTATAATTCTTCATTAAGAAAACTGAATTTTACAAAACTGAAATTATTTTTACTGAACTGAAATTAATTTAACTTAACTGCACTTATTTTTACTGAATTGAAATTATTTTTACTTAATATTATTTTTTTAGGTGAAGAGAACAGGGCCTTAGTTATTATTTTCCAGCCTAAAACTTTTATGAGAACCCTAATATTCTCTCTAGATCTAGTTAATTTGCACTTTCAGATCTTTGTTCATCAACAATTGGTACTTTCCTTCATTCAAGTAATTGGTATTCATCTTTTTTTCTTCTTTCACTTATATTTGTCTATTAATCATGTTTTCTTCATTAAATATTGTTTTGGAAAAATTGCTCGGAATAATCCCACCTTTACCTCATTCGCCCAAAATAATCCCACCTTTCGATTATTTTTTAATAATCCGACCTTTATACCATATCCGCTCCTAATTGTCCCAAGTGACCTGAAACCGGCTAAACAAGTTACCATTTGTAATTTGGGATTGTTTGCACACGTGTTACCACTCAATTAGTCAAAAAAAATTTATTTAAAAAAAAAAAAAAAAAACCAACTGCCACCCTCACTCCAGCAAACCCACCACTAAAACGACCTCCTCTACCCAGTCCACCCACCGAAACAACCTCCTCTACCCAGTCCACCCCACCGAAATTGTCCCTCGATCTTCCCTAGGAATGACTGTTGTGATGGGTTTAATTTTGCGATTTTGGGGCTGATTTGTGGGCGTCGAACTGTCGAAGCGGTTGCTCTATTTGTGGTGTCTGGCGGCAGTTAATGGTGCAGTTGTGTTGGGAAGAGGTTGATTAAGATGGTGGGTCCGTTGGTGTTTGCTGCGGGAAGAGTGGTTGTGATGTTGCGGGTTTGTGGGTGGTGCGTTTGCGAAGGAGAAGAAGAAGCGCTGATTTTAGGTGGTTTTGCGGGCTAGTGTTGGGGTTGGGTCGGCCGAAAATAGGGAGGGAGTGGTCGGAATCGGGAAGGGGAAGAGATTGGTGGTCAGATTCGAGGAGGGAAAGGGGTATGGTGGCCGGAAATGGGTAGGGAACTGGTGGTTGGGGCTGCCGGAATATGGGTTTGGGATTTTTTATTTTTTTTTTAAATTTTGATTTTTAATTTAATTTAATTTTATGTTTAAATTGTTTTTTAATTTTTGACCAATCATAGGTTGACAAGTGTCTAGTAACTTGTAATAACAAGTTAGATGACCGGTTGGGACCATTTAAAGCGGAAGAGTTATAAAGGTCGGATTATTAAAAAATAATCGAAAGGTGGGATTATTTTGGGCGGATGAGGCAAAGGTCGGATTTTTCCGAGCAATTTTTCCTATTGTTTTTGCTTCCATTAATATGTGTGAGTAATCTTGTAATCCGGGATCTTGCGGAGCCCAAATATGATTGATGCATGAATTAAATCTTTAAATAATCCAATAATAATCTCAATTGACATGCTTAATTGATTGTGCTTATGCCAATACTATATTAGAGATAATTAGTATTGTTATTCCATTGTTTTAATCGCAACGAGAGTTGGGTTTTAATGGAATTGAATGATTAATTAAGGGTTTAAAGTTCATCATGAAAATAGTTGAATGAATGATTAGGATGTTAGAGTAATGTGCTTAATGTCTCTAATTTACATGATTTCATGAGATCGAATGGGTATGATTGTCATCATAGAAGCCATTGATAACTTGAGAGAGACCTTTGGTATTATCTAGGGATTACTTTTCCTCTTGTTGATTGATTTATATATTGGGGGTAGAATTATTACTGTGTTGAATGTATTCGTGGTAATGCTTGATCTTGGATGTCTTTAACAATCGATTTATCATATTATATTTAGTTTAATCGTCCTTCATTGATATTTAGTTATTAATTCCTAATTATTAAATTTGGTTACTTGCTTAGTAGTTATTTGAGTCTATATAACTAGTTAAACCATAATCTCTTGGGATCCGACCCTTACTAGCCTGTCCACATAGTAGTGGTTTAGTTAGGTTTATTTTTGTTGAGTACGCGACACGCCTATCATATGGGATTTGGGTCTTGAATTTCTCAATTAAAATTAGGTCGATTATAATTCAAAACATATGATTTGTTTGGGTATGGTTGGTTTGACACCTCTAATTTGTTTGGGCCATTTGGTTCGAGTTTATATTGGAACTAGTTTGGTGCCTCGTGTGATGCTCGGGTCGTTTATTGAATTTTAACATAAACTTTTTACCTATTTTTAAAATATATCATTGATACAAAATTAGTTAGGAATTGATGTGACATTGTGACGATTTAAATTGTGTAGTATTCATGTAATGACTAATAATAATATTGGTGAAAATGTTTATTTTTAAAAAGTATATATAAATTTTTTTTAAAAAAAAGCAAAGTAATTTAATTTTTTATCCTATAAACTCTATCTATATCTTCCAACTTTTTTTATCCTATAAAATTTATCTAAATCTATCTAACTTTTTTTCATATTCTATAAAAAAAATTTATATTTAAATAAATCCTACACGTCATACTAATAATTTAATTGTTGCCTACATGGCACAACACTTGGTGCTTTATATATATTTGTTACTAAATTTGTGCATGGGCGATGTCCAGATTGTTAATAAAATTTAGGATAGGCTTTTTGGCTTGAATGATGGTCATATAAACCCTTTTAATTATGCAGGATATTTAGACATATATACGATGTCATGTCATTTATTTATATAATAGTTTAATTTTTGTAAATTGATATATATGTTATTTCAACTTGAAATTCTTTTTATTGAATATAAATTATTTATACTAAACTAGAAGTATTTTTACCATTATTTTTACTGGTTAAAAGTTATTTTTTTTTCTAATTCTATATTTTTTTATTAATAATTTAAATATATTATAAATGGATCTTATTTTAAAAACCTTTTTAAAATGAATTTTATGATGGAAATAAAAATGAGTTATAAGATATCTATTAAAAGTTATAATTAATTTTGTATATATGGGTTATTAGAAGTATATCGACAATAAAACTCTATATAACATATTTATATTAAAAAATCTATCAAAAATTTGCTTACCTAGAATCATATGTGTCACAATAATATGTATATGTGGCGCGACACCTGGCAAAAAACTGAAATGCAAAGTGTCGATGTCTCGTGACCTGGTTGTGAGACCGGCTCTATATATTAATGATATGATGAGTTTTGTTGTCTTGTCTACTTGCTACATACTCTTTCACTGTCATTTTTACCCAAAACCAATTTTTGTATAAATTGTTCTTACACAAACTTAAACTTAAACTTAAACTGTGGCTCCAATTTTAGTTGTTCTAAATAGAATTATGCTACAAAAAAAAGGCAATGATAGTGATCATACATATGAAACAATACAGTGGTGTATATATAATACTGTTGGAATTGTCTAATGAATATATTTTTAATATCCAATTGTTATACTTTATCCTTATTGATAATTATAATATATTATTGGTCAAATTTCTACATCGACATAGACGAAAATTGACCTAACCAAAATAGACCCGACCTGAATAGACCTGACCCGAATTTGACCCAACCCAAACTTGATCAGATAATTAAGCCCAAAGACTGGCCCAACCCGCATTGACCCGACCCAAAATGACCCATGTAATACCCCGTATTTTTATACGTATTTTATTTTAAATAAGTATTTTGTGAGGTATTTAAATAATTTGAAATATTATTTATAGCATTTTAATTATTTATTTCAAATAAGTTTGGAAATATTTTATAAAAGGAAAGTGTTATTTAATTAATTATTTTATTAAGTTCGCATTTAATTTAGGAAAGTTTTATTTTAGTAAAGTTTTATTAGGAAAAAGATTAGGAAAGATTATAAAAAGGAAATTTTAGGTAAAAGGGTTTCTAGAGAAATGGGTATAAATATTCAACACTTGGGCAAATTAAACTTTGCCCATAGTGGAGAATACCCAAGGTAAAATTTCTCTCCCTTCTCCTTTATTTCTTTTTCCTTTTCTTTCTTTTCCCCTTCCCCTTTTCGGCACTCACCACCGCCGGCCACCACCACACCACTGGTGGGCCACCGGCCACCACCAGCCACAAGCAACAGCCGGTTGTGGTGTCGTGGCTGTTATCCGGCCACCCTTTCAAAAAAAAAATTATTCTTTTTATTTTTTTTCTTTTGTTTTATCCTAGGTCTAATTATAAATTATGAGTTTGTGATGGTTTTATGATTATTGATTTTAAGTATGATGTGAATTAATTTTCAGATTTTAAATTTAATTAAAAAAAGCCCCAATTTTTGAAACCCTAAATTTATAAACAATTGATTATTGAATGAATATCATTTAGGGTGGTTTAATTAAACCTTTAAATGAGGGTTTTAAAGTATAGTTACAACAAGTTTTCATGAATTAATATTGCTCAAATTTTTGTTAATAAGCTAAAAATTAAAGTTTCTTGAAAGAATTTTGACTACCCGTTATTTGGGATTAAAGTATGAGGTTTTAAATTAGTTTTCAGCTTGTTTTAATTAAATTATGAGTGGTTTAATAAGAGTATATATTGCTAGAAATTTGTGGGGAGTAGATTTTAATGCCCTATTATGATTTTGGATTGTAGGAGACTTTGAAGTGGGCGATTTCTATTAGTCGTGGCGATTTTAAGATCGTATACAAGGTACGTTCGCGTACTTAACATATTTTTTTGATGATGTAGCATCATGCTAGGCTTGATTATTTGATCCCAAGTAGTATCATGCTAGATTATGATTGGAAATTGTGATTTTGGTTGATATTGGTGATTGAATTATGAAGCATGATTTATTGGTGATGGATTAATGATTGTAAAATAATCATTTGACATGTTGAATATGAACCACCCTTTTATTTATGGCATGATAGAAAGCAAGTTTAATTAAATACATGTTTAATTTGATTTGGAATATTAAAAAAGAATTTTATTATGGTTCATATAATTTTTATTGATGCTATAAGCATGAGAAAGGAGCTATGTAAGTGTCTATGTACACGAGGAATAGATTATATGTTGGTGCCTTAGTGCACTTAAGGTGTTTCTAACACCGAGGGATAGGAATTTTGGCGCATTACGCGTTTAAGGTATCTTTTACACCGAGCTGAGGTAGATTAAAAAAGGTTTCAACATGAAATATTATGTGGTCACTAATTATTCAAGAATTAAATTGGTATGTTTGATTGTTTGAATAATTATTATGATTATAGTTTGAGAGTCACCACCAAGTCTAATAATTTGTAAATAAAATAAAGTGAAAGAGATTACGCACCAAAACTCTTAAAACGTATATACCTTGAGTATGAACATATGGGGGGAGTTATGTAACTTTATATTTGACCATAACTTCTATTAAGAGTACAGGACGCTGTATTTTCCTTTTATTATTATGCACAGGAATTTCACCACTCACGGGTGGTTCTTTTATACTGCCACGTTTAGCTCCCGTGTTAGTACCCCTTTATTGGGGCAGGTCAGGGGAAACTCGTCCGATGCGTAATCAATACTAAATAAATTATTTCGTTACTTAGTTGAGAAGTCTTTTTGTATGTTGTGTGCTTGTAAACAAGTGCAACGAGGTAAGTTGTGTGTTGATAGGTGAAAGCATGTTAGTGTGTTTAATTACGCTTATGTACTCAGATTTGCTGATTGTGTGTTTATTGGCCTTGTCTTTACCTTGGCCCTATGATAACCCATTTTTAATGGAGAGTAGTGCAAACAAGTAGAGAGAAGTTTTTCAGGTGTTGAAGCATATTCATGATGGGCATGAGTGAAGAGCGAATCATGCTAGTTTCCATAAGTTTACGATGTGTTTAATGCTTTCATTATTTTATTATATTACGTTTGTGAGACTAACGCAAAGGTTTTGAATTGGTTCGGTTTTGTTAAGGGCCTACAATGGTTCCAAGTTATAGGTTGACTTTGTTTTACTTTGGGTTAACTTTACTTTCGTTGGTTGACTTTTTAAGTTGAACTGTTTTGAAGATTTTTAAACTAGTCTTTGATAGTTGCCTTAGCCGTTTTCATGGTGGCGGTAATGTCTTTGATTTTCCTATTTTGAGTTTTAAACAAAGCAAAACAGGTATTTTAAAAGAAAGGAATTTCTAGGGTGTTGCAACCCAACCCAAATTCGACCCCGAAGTGTTGACCCTATACCCGACTCGACCCTAATTACCATTGAATCGAAACCCAAATTGACCCGACCCAACCCAAATATTGATTGACCCGACCCAAACTGACCTAACACATACTCGACCTGAACGACCCGTTTATCAGGTCTTGTTGTTCTGAATAAAAAGATGTCCATTGCCACCATAATTTCTGAATAAGGCAAACTTTCACAAAATTATTGTAACGAGTTAAAATAACCCTAAAATTATTTAAAGTTATCGTCACATACTACATGTAACTAACCATTTTTATAACATAAATTTTACCCTTAACAAAACACTTAAAATAATATAATATATTTATTATATTAGCCTTTGTAAGCACATACATGTTCTTTTCACCTTAATATAATAATCTTTGATAAAAATGATTTCAGTTCCAGTCAAATAATTATATTTCAATAATAAAAAAAGTTCAATTTTAACAAAAACAAAATTTAAGTTCACTAAAAAAGTTTTTATCAATAAAAATCAGTAACCTTAATGAAAAAATATAATAATAATTATTAAAAATAAGTTTTAATTAGTAAAAATAATTTCAATTCAATAAAATTTATTTAAATTTAATAAAAATAATTGAATTTCAATAACAATAATTTCCGTTTCTCATAAAAAATAATAATTTAAGCTCAGTAAAAATATTTTAAATAAATATGAATTGAACAAGTACCTTGTAATACCTCGTATTTTCATACGTATTTTTCTAATTAATTATTATTTTCTAAAAAGGGTATTTTAGTAATTCAATTTACTATTTAAATCTTGGAGCCAAAATGATATTTGAATTTTGGCGCCAAAAGTATTTTGAAAACTAATCATTATTTTGGATAAGATTTTTTATCCATTTATCCTATTTTAAAAACCAGATTATTTATATATTTCGGATATTTTAATTAAGGCAAAAGCTATATTTTATTATTATTTTAATAAGTTCGAAAATCCCATTTATTTAGCTAATAATTTCAGATTTTCTTATTTATAAAATATGATTTTTATTAGTTAAATTATTTGGTGAATATTTTGTATTTTATTATTTAATTATTTATTACAATAAATATTATTTACACAATTATTTTTAATTCCTTTAAACTAGCATAAATATATTCCTAAATACTAAATAGGAAGGCCGAAAATATGAGCTTAGGAAAGCTCAATAATTTCGGCCATCCCATAAAGATTTTGGGAAAATATTTTGGTAATTTGTATTTTTAATTATCTCCCTTAAATCTCCTATTTTCCATAATTCTAATTCTCCATCTTTTTGATATCCAATCATTATATTTTCTTGCCATTCATTCTTCTTAATTATTACCCAAGCAATTCCAATTTCCTTAATCTTTTTCATGACATACATACTTTCCATATTCAATTATACACAATCCCTTCAAATATCAAAACTTTCCTTAAATCTTTGCTCACTTCTCCAAGTATTCTCTTAAACCCTAATTACCATAATTCTTCCTACATTTTCCTACCATAATTCATGCTCATACTAGCCTATAAATACCCCTTCATACCTCTCAAATTCTTCACACCAATTCTCTTCTTTTTCTTCTCCTCAATTTTACACAAATCATCCCGTTCATCTTTGAAGCCAATTTTCGGGCACTTCTGGTCAGTTTTTGGGCTAGTAATGTTTCACATAAAGTTGTTCCTCTCAAAAACTCCTAAAGGTTAGGCTCAAGAATCACCCAATTCGGAGCTATATCGAAGGAGTTAAATCCTCTGAAATTTCTGCCTTTTATTTCCTACGAAATCCAATTCGTTTCTTCTCCTTTTCTTTTATTCAATTATTATTATTGTGGGAGATTAATATAAAACTATTATGAGTAGTTTTAATTATATAAAATCAGATTTTAATAATGTTCATGTTGAATTAATTTAAGAGGTTCATGTACATTTAGTTTGGAAGGTTTAATTTAATTATTTGTGATTATTTGTTAACCTTATATTGATTAAGGTTATATTTATTTGTAGGGTGTTTTTGATCAAGCTACTTGATAGTTCTTTTGAATTGTTTTTGGCTAAGTGAAGATCAAGGTACGTTTGGTGGCTAGATACCTTGGAAGTGATCGATTTGAATGAAACATGCTTGAATGATTTATGTTGTTTGAATTAAATTGAATTGAATTATGGTTTATGAAATAAAAGTATGTTTAAAAGATTGGTTTTAATAATTAAATTGGAGTATTGATTTTTATAACATGTTTTGATTATTTAATTTATTATTCATGTTTAAAAAGGATTGATTTTGAAAGCAAGTTGGATTTATGGAAAAGGAGTTTGGATTGTTTTCATTAAAGGTTGAATTATTGGATTTAAAAGAGGATTTATTGAATCATGGATTTATTATTATTAATGCTTTATAAGCATGTTGGTAATCCCACTATGCGGATTTGGTTTATTGATAAGGCCTTGGACTTTGCATGACCGGGTCTTTTCTCAAGAATAGCCTTGTAACATAAGGAGACTAGCTTGGGGGTGTGCACACTTGGGAGAGGAATTGGTTTTAATATGAGGAATTGATTTTAAAATAATTGGATTTTGTTTTATTAATTATTGATATTGGAATTATTGAGAATTGGTTTTAAACCATGAGTTTGGGATTATTAGATTATTTATTGGAAATTGGTTTCAAAGCATGTTTGCGAATAAATTGAGTTTAATTATGTTGCACTTATCGTACTTAGCATATTTTTCTAACTCGTACTTCTTATTTGTTTTGGTTCGCCCTGTTTACCATAATGGTAAGCAGTGTTGCTTATTTTCAGGTTGGAGTCTATAAATGATGCGTTGGAGTCCCGGGATTGGTTTTCACTAAATTAGGAATTTGGTCTTGTATCTATTTTGAGTACTCTTAACATTGGTTACTATTATGGTTATCATTAATAAAGAAGAGTATTGAAGTTTCCGCTGCAAAGTATTGTTATTTTTAGTAAGTTTGAGTAGCCTTGCGTTTTCACGCGGCGGTAATACGCCTAAGTCTATCTCTACGGTATAATTATACGTATTATACTAGTATATCCGTAGAGGGAGATTTGGGGGTGTTACTGACAAGCGCACATTAGGGCGCGCTTTAAGGCATATAAATGGGTGATTTTGGATGTATTTAGGCCCGTTTTGGTCGTTTATTGCCTTGTTACACTCGTTTCCTTCATATTACGTGCTTCACGGGTTTTGGTCTGTTTTTGGTGTGATAACAGGTATAGTTGACAAAGTTATGTCGAGTCCCGAACCATTGGTGCGTAATCAGGCTATTATCGATCCTAGTCCACCAAGCTAAGGCTTTGCTGCGATTCTCAAGGCCTTGAAAGGCAAGTTAAGTAGCAGGCAAGGCAGAACAGTTCACAAATATGACACCTGTTCACTATTTTGCTCACAACTTTCGGTATACAAATGATAATGGAGTGATTTTAATTGCATTGGAAAGTAGACTTGAAGAGCTTTCCAACGATATATTGCACGCCTCAAACGGAGCTCAGGATAAGAAGTTGTGACTGTTTTAAGAAGACCAAAGTGCCTGCAACCTTCCTGCCTATGCTGCACGGCCGTGCCAGATTCAGCACGGCCGTGCCAGGCATTAGCACGGCCGTGCCAGATTCAGCACGGCCGTGCCAGGCATTAGCACGGCCGTGCCAAGCCAATTTTCATGCCCGTGCCAGTGCCAGATTCAGCACGGCCGTGCCAGATTCAGCACGGTCGTGCCAGGCATTAGCACGGCCGTGCCAGATTCAGCACGGTCGTGCCAGGCATTAGCACGGCCGTGCCAAATTCAGCACGGCCGTGCCAGGAAGCTGCACGGCCGTGCCATATATAGCACGGCCGTGCCAATTTGAAGAAGAAACCCGGTTTACTTACTGACATGCTAGCACGGCCGTGCCAAATACAGCACGGCCGTGCTGATCCTGGGTTAACTACGCGCTTGACTTCTCCGAATTAGAAGACGTATATAAGGCCCAACTTTAAGAGGATTCCGGAGACAGTTTTAGAGATAGTTTTTGAGAGCCTTTGTAGAGAGTTATTGGAGAACGTTCTTAGTATTAGAGATTCATTAGTTTTCTTAGAGAATTTCCTAGAGATTTTAGTTTTCTTGGATTGATTTGAAGCAAGATTTGTGAAGATTCTTTGTATTATTCATTAACGACGGATATCAAAGTTCTGAACTTTTCCATTGATTCGCATCAATACAATTGGTATTATTCATTCTTGTTTATTAATCAAGCTTTATTATTCCTTAATCAGAATTCATGTTTATATCTATTATGCTTTTGGAATTCATTATTGCTTTGATTATGAATATGTGTGAGTAGTCTCCTAGCTAGGGTTTCGGGATGAAACCCAGCCTAGGTGATCTATGTAATTGAGGATTGATTTTGATAAACGGATTGTGATTAAATTGATTATATGCGATTGCATGTTAATTCATTATAATAGGAGTAGCTAACCTAGAATCTTGAATTTGATTGCATGATATCCTTGATTTGAACAAGAGATTGTGAATTGAGTATTTCATTATTGAATGTGGTTTGATTATGTATCGAGTAATGTTAAGTGCATGAGAAATCCAAGCTTAGTATTGCCCGTTGTCTTCCTATCACATGATATTGATCAGACATATAGTCTTTGCATATCCCGTTTGTCTCTGTGATTCCTTGTTGCGTAGTTACCGATGGTTTGGTGAATTCCCGTTCTCCCTAGTGTCTTAGTTTATTGATTTATTCCATCTTATTAGTAGTATTTTAGAACACCATTTTCCATTGATTTCGAACTAGCTTAGGTTTAAGATTGATTTTCAATTACTCTCATTCCTCGTGGACCGAACCTTTATTTGCCATTGTACTTGGTTATAGGGTGTTCGTATAAGTATTGTTTGATTGAGAGTTAGATTGTAGCGACCGATTTAACCCTCGTCAGTTACATACAGTAGGCGTCGTTCGAAGTGCGCCTACGTTAAAAGCATGTGGTGAATATGCTTGACACTCATAGGAAGTGGGAATTGACATTACGATTAGGGACAAATAAAGTAGGGAGCCGCCAACAAGTTTTTAAGGAACTTATAAACCGTTCACGGATCATAAAAGACAACCACGATAAAGGGACAACGATAGGCAACAACGATTGACCCGTGAAGGTTACACCCCATTCATAATCCATGAGATTACTAACTCCATATGGTTCGGAACCACGAAAGGAGGATCGGGGATGATGGTACGAAGTGAGTCATGGAGTCACATTCGCCTGTATTGGCCTCTACTCGATTTTTATATTGAAAAGCATTCCTGTGATCTCAAAGGCATACAAACAATAATTCAATTCGCTCCAAACTATTATTTAGCTAAATTGGTTTAAAATTAACGCACACATAATTCTAAAAATTTGGTGATCACTTCAATCAATAATAAGATTAAAAGGATCCTAAACCGGTTGTCCAGATTATCTTATTAGGCGTGATTTTCAATTACATATTCCCTTTAAACATGCAATATGGTAATCATAATAAAAACAATAGAATAAACATTAATATTAAAACCAATTTAATTAGGATTCCAACAACATAAAATCGTTAGAAAAATAATAAAAACAAAAGGAGCATGATCCTTACTTTGAATCTGTTTGTTTGCAACTACAAAATAATAAACGAGTTAGTAACTTCAAGGAAATAATAGAACAATAAGTAAATTTAATTAAATAAAATAAGGTTGATTTTGGGGCCAAACCCTCAAACGATTCTACCTTTCACGCCTTGGCTTAAGGACAGAACCTCGAGTAAAATATGGACTCCTTTGAGTGCTTGAAGAAGGAATTTTGAAGTGAAAAGGGTAGGCTAGTGTTTAGGTTAATAGCATAGAAGAGAGAAAATAAGAATAATAAAATTCTGGTTGCCCCGTACATCAGAAATGAGGGGGTATTTATAGGGAAATGTGCTGAGGGAGCACACGGAACCCTAAAATGATTAAAACCCTAAAAAAGTATCTCGTGACATGGTCAGACTGTACCGTGACACGGTTAGACTGTACCGTCAGACGGTACACTTTCCCGTGACACGGTCAGTTTTGGAGTGACGCGGGAAATTTTCAGAAAACGGAATGAAAAACGCGTTAAGGGTTTACGCGGAAAGGACACGGAACATCCCGTGTCACAAAAGACCTCCCGTGTCACGGGAAGTCCCACCGTCAGACAGGAAGGGTTCCTGTGACACGGTCAGGCTGTACCGTGACACGGTCAGTTCCAGTCCATTTTTCCGTCTAAATTCATTTTTAACCCTAATTGCTTTCGGCTTTTTAAGTGCCGATTGTTAATTTCGGGCTTTTTCCTGACTTTTATTATTCGGGCTAAAATAAGAAAATAATGAAATAAAAATAAATAAAATATTTGGGCCAAAAATAAATAATAAAATAATAAAATAAAAAGGTTTAGGCTTAAAATTAATTAACAAGCTTGGGCTAAAATTAAAACTATGCTTTTACCAAACATCAAGACTAATCCATGGACCTTTCAAAGGTATGAATTTAATAAAATACGATTTTTCAAGCACTCTCGGGATTAAATACTAAACCCGACCAACAGTGGCGGTGAAAGGTTATTTATCATCAGGTTTGGTTTTGGGGAGACATTTTTAGGTGTCTACAGAAGCCCCCACTTTGACTGAGTTTGTTGAAACGTTAGTTTCGAAAACGATAGTCAAAGTAGTCGATAGGGACGGTGAATGATTTAAGACGTTCTGCGATCCTAAATCACTCTGCATACGCCGATACCTGCAGAAAAATGTTAATTCCACAGATAGGAGAGTAAAGGGATAGAAACGTATCTGGCACCAGTGTGTCGGTGACAAACGAGTTTGGCAGCTTCCTAAGCTTGAAGGAATCCACCGAGTGACATTTGTTGAAATGCTTCCCATGCTTGAGGAAAGCCGACTGAAGAGTTTGGTACCTTTCTAAGCCTGAAGAAAGCTACCAAATAATACTTTCCATGCCTGAGGAAAGTCGACGAACAAATTTGGTGTCATTCTATGCTTGAAGAAATCCATCGCTAATGCCTTCCATACTTGAGGAAAGCCGACAAAGGAATTTTGTGGTTTTCTATACTTGAAGAAAAATCCACTGATGATGCTTTCCATGCCCGAGGAAAGCCGACTTGGCGGTTTTCTATACTTGAAGAAAAATCCACCGATAACGCTTTCCAAGCCTGAAGAAAGCCGACTTGGCGGTTTTCTATACTTGAAGAAAAATCCACCGATAACGCTTTCCAAGCCTGAGGAAAGCCGACTTGGCGGTTTTCTATACTTGAAGAAAAATCCACCGATTAGCTTTCCAAGCCGGAGGAAAGCCGACGATTGCTGAAAATTGATAAGTGTATGGTGGTTCGATTATCCCCGAACGTGGGCCGCAGATGATTCACAATTCTTAAGCTGATTGTTCGACCATATTAAATGATTGAAATGCCGAAAAATAGGCTTTGACGCTTGTCAGGGGTAAAATGGTAATTTTAGCCCCCCTTAAATATCAGTTGGGATTTTCCGCGTAACTGTAGCGAAAAATAATCGCCCAATAAGCTCAGAAAGTCAGCCAAACTAGTCAAAAAGCTAAGAATATTCCCCGAGCAAGCTCTGTTTTGCCGCGCCACGTCATCAGGTTCCCGTGACACGGTCAGGGGTTCCCGTTAGACGGGACCCCTATTTTTTTCTTTTTCTTTTTTTTTCTTTTCGATGTTTGAATCAGTCAACAACGGTCACTTTTGCTCTTTTTTGTCCTTTTTTGTCTTTAAATCTGCGTGCTTGTTTTCACCATTTCACCATTTTACACTTCTTCTTCATACTTGCTTTCACACTTCACCATTTTTGCTTCTTTCTTACCAAAAACTGCCGTGCCACGCCTGAGGTTAACCGCCGGCCGTCGAAGCTCGCCGTGACACGGTAACGGCGACTGTGACACGGTTAGTCTGATTTTTTTCTTCTCCTTTTTCTTGTTTTGCTGCGGTTTTTTGGCTACTGTACTGCGGTGCTGCTGTTTCCGTTGCTGCTTCTGTTTCTGTCCCGGAGCTGCCGCCCAGATTGTCGGAGCTCCGTCAGGCTTGAAGTTCGCCGTGACACGGTTAGTCTTGACCGTGACACGGTTAGTCTTGCCAAAGTCGCGGCAGCTACGCTGGAGGCCGGAACACGTTTTTGAGTTTTGGAGTTCGAATTTCACCAATTTTTTTGTAATTTCTCGATCTTCTCCTCATTTTCGACCCTTTACAAACATTCATGTAAGCTCCCTTTGATTTTTGCTTTGAATTTGCTTCGCATTAACAGTTTCATGACAAACCCTAAAAAATCAATTTGGGGGTTTTTTATTTTTAAGCTTTATGTTGAAATTCTTGCCATGATTTTACTTGTATATGTGTACATGTGTGTTTGTGAGAAATTTGAGACAAAAATCGCATGATTTGATGGAGAATTGAGCAAATCACCATTTTTGGGTGCTACTTTGTGAAATAATGTTCATGCTTTGAAACGGTGAAAAAATGGTGGTGAATCTTGTGAAATGATGTGTTGATTCATATTTTGCATATGTACTATATTGTCATGGAGAACATAGTATCATACGGGTAGGAGAACTGTAGTATTAGTTTGTCATGGAGAAACTAAATACCATAATTTTTGCCAATTTTTAGCCTTGAGGTAAAAATTTAGCATATAATTCAATAAACAACTAAATAGCTTAGGAAATGATGCTAAGTATTCAGATTGTTATTGTAAATATGCGACTTGAATTAAATGTTTAGGAAATGATGCTAAACATTTAAATCTGCAACTTGAATTAAATGTTTAGGAAATGATGCTAAACATTTAAATATGCAACTTGAATTAAATGTTTAGGAAATGATGCTAAACATTTAGATTTTTATAATAGCATGCCTAGACGACGAGATTGCGACCTTTCTATCCGCGGCCGGCGTCGGGCTTTTCGGGAGGACACTCCCACTGTCCCTGAGGGCGTGGACGACGACGTCTTGAAGTCCGAGCCTCGGAATTCTACGAGTAGGGGTAGGTGGGTTCCACCTTCGTGGACCCCAGACCAGTTGGTTTTCTGCCGTGAAAACCACGTCTCTCACCGCGCACTCTCCGGAATAGTCGATGGCACACTCCGCTAGCATGGTTCCGGGGCCGGTGATTTGATCCCTCGACTTTACCAGGTCATTATGGGGGATCCTGCTACGAGCGCCCTATGGGAGTCGTCTGGCTTGGTCGATTTCTACGTGGCGGTTGTAGGGTCTCGCAGCCCCCGGGGTTGCGGCGCGACGGTCGTTCGCACATTGTTGGAGTATTTCTGGGATACTACCAACACGTTTCACTTTGCTTGGGGGGAGATGACGGTGACCCCCTTTGACTTCAGCATGATCAGCAGGCTGCGCTTTACTGACCGGGCAGTAGGCTAGATGTCTGATCTATCTTGGACATCGGCTGAGGTAGCTGATTTGTTGGGTCCGGTCGTTCAGCATATCAGGACCCGACCGGTGTCTCGAGGTGGTCCTAGGAGTGGACGATCGGAGTCGGCTTCAGTTCTTGCTCGCGGCTTCGATATGGAGGATACGACGGCCGAGCAGCGGGTGCGGATCTTCATCTTGATCCTGATCTCTATGACCCTCTCTCCCGACAGGAGTTCACGCGTGCTCCTCTGCTACCTCCCCTCTTTGGCCAGGATTCCCAAGATAGGATCCTACAGCTGGGCCAGTCTTGGGTACGCGGATCTTCTTCTATCTCTACGTCATGGCTGCCGTCAGCTGAATGACGAGTCCCCTATCACCGTTTACGGCCTGTAAAGAGTCGTAGAGCTGATGATCTTTTCCCTTCTTGTTTCATTTCAGCTTGTTCGATTCGTGTGCTGTATGTTATTTTTGTTGCAGTTATGGTTCTAGGAGTACTTCCCAGGCTTGGCTCCTCGCCGGCATCGGGGAGTGGTCCATGACTTCCCCGTCGGAGCCAGCTGGCGTGACCGAGGAGAGTCACGGGTGGAGTCTGTTCCGGCGCTACGTGGGCTACTACGCCGAGGCACCTCTTCTGTTGGCGTAAGGATTAGCTTTGATGCGTTTTTTCCTTCTGATGTTGTTTCTGTTGTTTCACGCCTAACTTTTTATGGTTTCCAAGTTCCCATCGATGTCCAGTATCGTCCTTGGGCCGGGATGAATGATCTACCCGAGGCCCTACGTCTTTCAGTGTACCGTACCATTTTGGTTGGTACTGGGCGCTTCGTCTGGTATTTGGGGGAGCGAGTCGACCGTCAGCATAGCGACGATCGCTTTGTGGTGCCTTCATCCCCACCAGAGTCGATGCTGGAATCCCGCTTGATCAGAGGGTTGATCAACAGGGGAGAGCGCTACACTCTTCCGTGGCAGGAGCTCGTTTACATGGAGAGCGACTACGCACGGGATTTGCTTCCTTCTCTGGCTCCTCCACCCCGTCTTCCCGAGGTATAATTTCTTTCGAGAATCTTCTTTTCCAGTCTCTGTTTTAAATAGTCGAATAACTTGATTATTCAATCATATTTTCAGACGACCATCCACCCTGTGGGGAGGATTCAGATTCCTCCTCAGTCTGTCCGCTACCCTGGGCTGATTGGTATCACGGAGGACCATATTGCCGACGCGCCGGAGGGTTATAGACAGGCGCAGGAGTCAGTGCCCGAGGTTTTTGAGCCGGTGAGTTTTCTTCGACGCATTATCCACTCTTTTAATGCTACTTATTACTGATTTTTCTTTGTTTTATCCTCAGCCTAACCGCCCGGAGGTGATGGGAATTATGAAGCTGGTGGACGCGCTGAAGTATTGCATCATCAAGCTTCGGCGTGGTGCGAGTTGTCGGACCTCTAGCGACGTTCTTGAGGTATCACTTATTTTTTTTCATTCCTGCCATTTGTTTTATTTTGCATCATTTGTGTTTTTCAGGAGCGACGGAGGTCCCGCTCGCGCTCGAGGCCCAGAGGCTCGGACGAGGAGGAGCTTGGTCGTGTTAGACGGTCTCCTGAGGTTCACCGGCGTTCTCAGCGAGAGCCTCAGACTACTCAGCCATTCCAGGAGGCTCAGTGGCAGCAGGGTCAGTCTTCTAAGCGTCCGTCATTTTCACAGCCTCCAGTTCCCGAGTTTGGGTCTCCTTTCGATCGTGGTTCATTCTCGGCTCCATTATCCGGGATTCCTCCACCGCTGTCGGGCTTGTTCTCGGTTCCGATGTATGGGACGATGCCTTCGCCGACGATTCCAGTATCTTTGGGCCAGTCTACTCCATTTTTCGGTTGGACGAGTCCTGCCTTGAGCTTAGCTACTGCCGGGCCTATGGGGACTAGTAGGGACGCTACTCCCGGTACTCGGATGGTCGAGGGACTCTTCGGTTCGACGTTCCCATACACACAGGGAGGTCCACATGCACAGGGTCAAGATGAGACTAATTCTGATTCTAGAGATTTTTGACCGAGGTTTTTTGTGCATACTGTGATGACACTTGACACATTTATGTATTACGACTCTTTGTACATTATTTACAGTTTATATATCTACTATTGTGTGTGTTAGTGTGTGTTTGAGACTCTTTGTGTGTGATTGTGTATTTATTAATTACACGACGAAAAAACATAAGTGGAGTAATGGAGGGTACCGACCTTCCCCAAAAGAAAAGAAATAAAAAACACTCAAAATAAAATTACTTTCCCCAAAAGAAAAGAAAAGAAAAGAAAAGAAATAAAAATAAAATGATGAATAAATAAATATAAAAAATATCTTCCCCAAAAGAAAAATAAAATAAAAAACAAAAGAAATAAAATCTTAAAATAAAATAAAGATAAAAATAAAAAAGGTGAGAATTTTATTAGAAATAAAACTCTCAGAAAAGACTGAAAAATAAACGTTAAAGATAAGAAAATACAAAAAATCCGGATAGATACGGAAAAGATGAAAAAATATAGCGCAAGGTGCCGTGTCACGGTACTGTTCACCGTGTCACGGCAAAACCTGTCGTGTCACGGCAAAGATTCCCGTGACACGGGACGCGTATTATTCCGCGGTTTGTTTTACGCGTGTGAAAAGATAAATTCTGGGCAGTTTCGAGCGCTTTTTCTATAAAATAAGACCAGATTATTCATGATATGCATAATTACGAAACACAAAATAATTTAGAATTTCATATTTCAATAACCATGTCTCAGAATTTTGATAATACGTTGCGCGACTGGTCTTATTCTTTGACCAATGCTGAAAAAAGAGAGTTAGAATTATTTCATGTCAGGGGTTTGCTAGCCCTGCGGCATGTAGCTATTGAACATGATTTTCTTAGAACAGCATTAGACTATTGGAGTCCAGAAACACACCGTTTCAAATTTGATTATGATGAAATCTGTCCTCTGCCGGAGGAATTTGGTGCAATCTTTGGATTTCTTGCTAGAAATCTTATTGCCATGCCTACCTTACGTGAATATTATTACCAAGACTTTGAACGCCATCTGAATCTAACAGATCCAGATTTAAATAGAATTTTTTGTGGTAATGAAGTAGACTTAGAAAAACTTGCTAATTTATATTTTAATCGCCCTATCTCTGAGTCTTATCATGTGTATCGTAGAAGGGCATATATTTTTTGCATGTTTAGCAAGCTACTATTTGCAAACGGTAGGGTAGGACATGCTTGTCTAGCGTCTGTACTTGAGCATGTAGAATTCGGAAGATCTCCTATGCCAACGTGCCTTGGAGAAACATTTCGTGGCCTTGACGAGGCAAAAGCTGACCGGAAAGCCATCAGGAAGGGCTCTCTGGTACTATTACAGGTAAAAATACGCTCCAAATAGCCCCCGTGACACAAAACAGTCGCCGTGTCACGGTTGGGGTCTGCCGTGACACGGTTAGAACTGCCGTGTCACGGGAATCTGCAGTTTTTTTTTTTAATATTTTTTTTTCTTTTTTTTTCGCAGATTTGGTTGATGGAGCGTTTGGAATTATTTGAAGCACCCGACGATATTGAAAAATATGGCCCTAACGACTTAGTCCGTAGGAAGAAGAATAACTCTGCGAACATGTCGTATGAAGATTGGAAAAATTTCTTTGCAAAGAGAGAATTTTCCACTCATTGGGTGGTGTCTTGGTGGAGGCTTACTAGGATGGTTGGCACGAATGAAACTCCATATTGCCGTGTTCCTAGTATCTCCAAACTGGCCTTTTACTGTCCCTCTCGACTGATGCGGCAGTATGGACTTGAACAAGTAATTCCACGCTATAACGATAGTCCTCGTGAAGTATCGTTGCATGAAAGTAACGTTCACAAGTACGAGGCTTATTGGATTGGAAGACCTTTGTGGACCGTTTCTGCAAGTGACCAAGCTCCTCCTCCCTTATCTAGTGCATACAAGGCATGGTTGAACCCTAGAAGTAGGAGGGAAAGATTCGGATCGCGCAAGTCTGATGTAAAGAGTCGTCTTGGAGAGAAGAAAGCTCCTCTTAAAGATCGCCTAGGTCCGAGAACACAAGGAATTGAGTTTAAGACTCCTAAGATGCCAAGAAAGAAGACCTACGTGAATGGAAAGGGTAAAGAAAAGATGGTGTATAGGGAGAAACAACCGAAAAAGTTCAAGAAAAGTGAAAGGGGTGAGAGTTCGACTAGGGGTGTGACGGTTCGGGCTACAAAAGACACACTAATGGTGAAGACTGACCTAATTGAGCAAGGAAAGGATGTTCCTAAAGAGAAGAGGGATTAGATCAATAGTGCTTTGCATTTTATAATTTATAATTTTTATTTAAAATAAGGCATTTGATGCCAATATTTGTAGTCGCATTTATTTTAATAATAGCATATTTATTTCAGCCTTTAAAATAAAAATTACAATGACTTTTATTAATTATCCGAGTCAAGGAGACGGACGCAATGGAAGAACGAAAACAAAAACTCGAACAATAAATTCGCAACGAATGCACTAATAAATAAAACGGGAAACTGAAAATCTGCCGTGTCACGGTCGAAGGGTCCCGTGACACGGTTAAAGTTCCCGCGTCACGACAAAACTTTTTTTTTTTGACAGACAAGGGTGACGTGGCATGGAACAATTCTCCCGTCAGACGGGAGAAATTCCCGTGTCACGGAAGTCACCCTGTCCTTTTTGCCGTTCAGGGGTTGTCGTGACACGGGAATTTCTCCCGTCAGACGGGAAGAAATCCCGTGTCGCGGCATTTTTACCTTTTTTTTTTTAAAAATTATTTTTCCGTGACGCAATGCTGAACCGACGCGCATATTAGATCAATAGAAGGAGAATTTTTTTATTTTAAAGTGGTCGGGCCCCCTTGAGGGGTTGCCTACGTATCCTAAAAAGGAATGAGGCCAGACGTAGCTCAATTGGGTCATGAACCCATACGACTAGGCGTAGAATTTCTTGAGTTGATCCAAGTTGGTTAAATTATGGAAGCCGTTACCGTCCATGTCTACTAATTGTGCCGCTCCGCCAGACAGGATGGCTTTAACAATATACGGGCCTGACCAGTTTGGTCTGAACTTTCCTCTTGGATCTAACACATTTTTACGAAGTGCCTTAAGCACTAGGTCACCCTCTTTAATATTCCTGGTCTTGACTTTTTTATTAAAATGTCGTGCCATACGCTGTTGGTAGGTTTGGACATGATGCAAAGCTGCCAAGCGTTTTTCATCAAGTAAGACCAGTTCGTCATATCTTACTCTAATCCAGTCGACTTCATCTAGTTGGCTTTCCAATGCGATTCGGAGAGAAGGTATCTCGAGCTCGATTGGTTGTACAGCTTCGACGCCATAGACTAAAGAAAAAGGGGTAGCCCCTGTCGATGTACGAACAGAGGTTCGATAACCCCAAAGGGCGAAATGTAGCTTACTTGGCCAATCCTTATAATTTTCCGTCATCTTTTCGATGATGGTCTTCACATTTTTGTTGGCCGATTCGACTGCTCCGTTCGTTTGTGGTCTGTAAGGTGATGATCGATGATGTTTGATATGATATTTCTGCAACAATTCCGCGCATTCGGCTTGGAAATGTGTTCCATTGTCACTGATCATCTCATGTGGTACCCCATAGCGGCATATAATATTTTTCTCAATGAATTGAGCTACATGTTTTGCCGTCAGCTTGGCATATGAGGCTGCCTCGACCCATTTGGTGAAGTAATCGATTGCTATGAGAATGAATTCATGCCCCCATTGTCCTGGTGGTGTGATTTTTCCAATGATGTCAATGCCCCAAGTGGAGAAAGGCCATGGAGAAGTATATGTGTAGAGAAGAGAAGGTGGAACATGTTGTAAGTTTGCGTAGATTTGACACTTCATACATTTCTTGACGTACTCGTGACAATCTTGCTCCATAGTAGTCCAACAGTAACCTTGTCGTTGAATCTTTTTGACTAACATCTTTGCATTCATGTGAGTTCCACATACACCAGCATGAAGGTTTTCCATGGTTTTATGTGCTTATTTTTTGGCTATACATAAGAGATTCCTTCCCGTTGCGGTTCTCTTGTGGAGTTCTCCCCTAATGAGCACATAATGTGAGGCCAGGAGCCTCAAAGCACGGCGTGCCCTTTTGTCAGTATTAGGAGGATATGCTGCTCTTGTCACATAATTAAGGATTCTTTATACCATGGTTCTTCATCTTCTTCCTGTGATTTTTGTTCATCATCGAGTGCATGAACATAAGCTGGTTCATATCTCCTCTCTATGGTCAGTGGCATCCTGATCGTGTCAGCTAGAATTCACACCATTGATGCTAACTTAGCTAGTGCGTCGGCGAACTGGTTTTCTTCTCTTGGCAAATACATATATTCCACTTCATCTAGTTGCTCTGTGAGAGTTTCCAGATGAGCTTGATACGTAGCGAGACTTTCACTTCTCACTTTCCATCTCTTTGAGATTTGGTTAATGATTAGTGAAGAGTCACCGTAGATTCTGAGTTTCTTGATTCCCAAGGCGACAACTGTTTCTAATCCCAAAATGCATGCTTCATATTCTACGGCATTGTTGGTGACATCAAAGTCGAGCTTCATGGAAATTGGGATGTGTTCTTCATTGGGCGATATGAGCAAGACTCCTACACCACATCCTTTTTGGTTTGAAGCTCCATCGAAATAGAGCGTCCAACTATCGTCTTTGGTCACGAGTAAATCTTCGTCAGGGAAATTGTACTCATCTTCTTCTTTTTCAGCTTCTTCTAACGGGAAGTCTGCTAAGAAGTCAGAAACTGCGGAACCTTTGATAGCTTTTTGTGGCACAAATCTCAAGTCAAATTGAGCCAGATTGACTATCCACCTTGATAATCTGCCGTTGAGTGTTGCTTTCTCGAACAGGTATTTGAGAGGATCCATCTTAGACACGACATGCACCGTATGAGTGAGCATGTAATGTCTTAGTTTCTGTGCGGCCCATACAAGTGCGAGACACAACTTCTCGAGAGGCGTGTATCGCGTCCCATATCCTTGGAGTTTCTTGCTCAGGTAATAAATTGCATTCTCCTTGCTTTCGATCTCTTGTGCTAGCATTGCCCCCATCGTTTCTCTTGTGACCGTAAGGTAGAGTCGAAGAGGAAAGTCAGGTATAGCTGGCGCTAGCACGGGTGGGTTTGCCAAATACTCTTTGATTTTGTCGAAAGCCTTTTGGCAGTCATCATCCCATGTGACTGGGACATTCTTCTTGAGCTTCTTGAATATAGGTTCACATATCGTTGTGAGCTTTGATATGAACCTGCTTATGTACTGCAACCTTCCAATGAAGCCTCGAATCTCCTTATCGTTTTTTGGTGGTGGCATGGCCATGATTGCTTTTAATTTTTAAGGATCTATTTCAATTCCTCGAGAACTGATCACATATCCAAGTAATTTGCCTGACGTGACTCCGAATGCACATTTTGCTGGATTTAATCTCATGTTTTACTTACGGAGTCTTTTAAAAAACTTGCTAAGTGCGACGATATGGCCTGGGCGATCCTTAGACTTGACAATCATATCATCGACATAGACCTCCACTTCTTTGTGCATCATGTCATGTAAGAGTGCTGTAGCTGCTCTTTGGTAGGTGGCACCCGCGTTTTTCAACCCGAATGGCATTACCGTATAACAATATGTACCCCACTGTGTGATGAATGTGGTTTTCTCCATGTCTTCTTCGGCCATCAATACCTGATTATATCCGGCATAACCATCCATGAATGACAGGAGTGCATGGTTTGCTGTATTATCTACCAGAATGTCAATGTAAGGTAGAGGGAACCCATCTTTTGGGCTTGATTTATTGAGATCCCTGTAATCAACACACATTCTGACCCTTCCATCCTTCTTTGGAACTGGAACTACATTTTCTATCCATTCCGGATACTTGGATACTCTGATGAAACCTGCGGCCAATTGCTTCCTGATTTCTTCTTTGATTTTGAGAGCCACATCTGGTTTCATTCGGCGCAACTTTTGTTTGACAGGCTTCATACCTGGAATGAGTGGTATCGTATGTTGAGCTATATCCCTGTCAATTCCTGGCATATCTTGATATGACCAAGCAAATACATCAACAAATTCACTAAGCAAGTTAATTAGCTCTTTGCGTTCATCTTGACTTAATGTTAATCCAATTTTTACTTCTTTAACAGTCGTATCATTGGAAATATTAACTGTTTCTGTATCTTTTATAACTGTTGTTTTATTTTCGTGTTCTTCCATTGCTTTTATTATTTCTTTGTCATTTTTATCATTAGCAAAGCAATATTGATCAGGACTAGGGGAATGGCACGCGTCGTAAGCAAAGGTATTCATTTCATTGAATTTATTGGCTAATACATCAAGAGAGGCAAGGTCGGCTGCAACCTCACCAGAATTATTAGGACTAGGAAGAGAGGACTCAACAAGAGACTCAGGGCTGAACTCTATAGCAGAAAGAGGGTCAGCCTCAGACTCTAAGGACTCATCTACAGACTTAGACTCAGACTCGGACTCAGACCCGGACGATTCAAACTCATCAAACATAGGACCCTCGCCATCGGTTATTTCCAACTTCTCTCCACTCGGCGTAGTGATCCTTAATGTCTTGCGCCATCCCCTTGAAATGTTGTCAGCTTGGACGATTAACTCGGAGGGGTCGAAATCTTTGTTTTCTATGACGGCTTGAACGAGCTCAGAGTTATCATTGCAGACCGGCTAGGATTCATTCTTGTCCATTCCAAAAAGAAGGTTGATTCCCAGATCATCAGAGTTCAGGCTAGCTGACTTCTCGACTGTGGAGAGCTCTTCATCGATGAAGTCACAATCGAGGAACACCTCGAATCCCGGTTCACGGATCCCATGATGGACAAATGGTTCAGGGAATTAATAGCATGGGAAGTCTTCCCCTTCTTTGATGTACTGGCCATTGAGGGTGAACGGATATGGATCCATGGCCATTTCCGTCTTCGTGATTCGAGCGTTGTTGCGAGCTTCATTTTCAATGCAGCTTGTTTGAGATCTTCTTTTGTTGGCTCGATACCCAAGCCGAAAGTATCCTTCTTGAGCGCACCGGGATGGCCCCAAGATTTAGCCATTTTCTTCTTGAGCCCAAGGGTCATTCCAAGGAAGTGACCTTGCTTCTTCAGAATGACGTTGATACTGGTGTTTGAATAGGGATCGAAGTCGAGATAACACTTTTCCTCTTCTTCGATCGCAAGAACATCATCTAGTGAAAAACCCCAAAGATCTTCATCTTCTTCTTCATGTTCAACATGGACGATAGGAGTATCAATAACTTGAATGTGCATAGGAGAAGCATCGATAGTAATCGCAACCCCTCCAACTATGGCTTTCACTTTTTGGTGGAGCGATGACGGAATCGCCTTTAGCTCATGAAGCCAAGGGCGTCCTAACAACAGATTGAAAGAGGCCTTAATGTCCACCACCTGAAACTTGGTGCGACGTTCAATGGCCCCAGTAGTTATATTCAATATGATAGTACCCACGGCTTGACGGCGAGTATTATCGTAAGCTCGAATCCCTTGAGTGGAGGGAGTCAACTCTTCATTCTTTATACCCAACTTCCTTGCAGTATGGAGTGGGCACACATTGATTGCAGAGCCATTATCGACAAGGCTCATAGGAACATTCATCCGCCTACACACTACAGTGAGGTAAAAGGCCTTATTATGTTGGTCCCCTTCCGGGGGTAGATCTTTATCAGAAAAGGAGATCAGATTGCTAGTACTTGGCAGCTTAATAGTGAGAAAAGTTGACCAATCCTTGAGGAGTTATGTCATCATCAACTCCTATCTTCACCAGAGCATTCATTACAACCTTTCGATGCTCGTGGGAAGTGGCCAAAAGCTTCCATACATTCATCTCCACCTTGGTCTTTTGCAGCTGTTTGACCACATCGCTATTCACAGGGTCGATGGGATCAACTATCAGATTTGATTGTGGTGGAGGTGGAGGTGGGTTAGGTTGTTGCAACCGTCCACTTATGGTGAGAACCTTGACCTCAAGGCCCCCCAAACATCTTCACTAGTGCCGAGAGATGAACAGGCTATGTCTTTTGAGATAGACGTCTTCATCATCACTATCCCAGATCCCATTCACTTCTTCAGTGCTTGAGATAAATACAACTTCCGGCAGAGGTTCATTCACAAATTGAATGAGTATCGACGGATCAAAGGAGACTTCATCTCCCATGATAGCCAGAGCATCAGAAAGAGGACCTGTTTGAATGTTAGGCTTCTTTCCCCCTGGAGGGACAAGAAGTTGGTTAGCATCAATCAGGTCTTGGATTGCGTCTTTCAACCTCCAACACTTCTCAGTGTTATAACCCTTGCCTTGGTGATACTTGCAATAAGCGTTGGGGTGATAGTTAGCGGTCCTATTCTCAGGTCGAGGTTCTGGAAACGGTCCGATTGGCATAATCAGTCCCTGACCATGAAGACGGTCATAAGCAGCATCATAAGTCATTCCCAAAGGCGTATAAACCCTCCTTTGCCTTTGGAATCTTTGAGGAGGAGAATTAAGGGCTAGCACATCATTGATGTTGATATTGTTGGTAGTATTATTGGGCTTAGAAGACGAAGAAGAAGGAGTGTCGTTCTTCTTGTTTTTTCAAGTACTGTTGTTATTGTTGCTACCAACAGATTTCATCAGTTCGTCTTCGATATTGATTCCAATATCGTATACAGCATCAAAGGTACTTAAGGGCAGAAACATTAGGTGTTGCTTGTACTTATGAGTCAGGTTGGCAATGAACAAGCGAACCATTTCCTTCTCCTTGGAGGATCCACCAAGAGCGCAACTGTTTCTCTCCACCTGCTTAGGTAAGTGCTGAAAGCCTTCATTCTCATTCTGTTTGAGGAGGAGAGTTCACGTTCATAAGTCTTGGCCTGGATGTTACACTTGTACCGATTCATAAAACTTTCAGTAACATCCTCCCAGGTCGCGACATGCTTGGATTCCAAAGAATAGAACCACTGTTGACAGGCATGTTCTAAGGAAAGAGGAAACACCGTAGGGAAGAGTGTCACATCTACTCCCTTAGGAGCCATAGTTGCAGAAAAACCCTTCAAATGGAAAAGTGGATTATCAGTAGGCTTGAACTTGGGAATATCAGCAGTGGAAAACTTCTCAGGAAACTTCTCTCTTATGGAAGAGGAGGTGATAGGCTGTTCCACATAAGTGAACTCTTCGGAAATCTTTCTCATCTATTCCTTGATCTTGTCCATCGCATCAGTAGTGACACTGTTTTTCTTGTCTTGCTCTACAGTGCTGACTCTAGTAGTGAGTATTTGCATCATGTCAGACAATCTTTCGATTGTCCTGTTGAGGTTCTCGATGTCTTCCTTAGTGGCCATTGGTTGGGTAGTAGACTGGAGACAGATCTTGTGGAGATGACTGAGGTGGTTTCCTCGTACGCCTCTTTGGTATAAGAGGTTGTTGAGGTATGGACTCGAACCGTAACAATCTACCCTTGCTTCTTGCCCAAGTGCTGTGACACCGAAACAAACACACTTTTAATGACCAAAACTTGACCTTAACCTATCCGGATTAAAAAAGAATTTTTTTTTTTATTTATTGAAGCTCTACTTATTAAAAAAAAGAAAACATGGGAGGATACCATCCGACTTACTCCGAAAAAAAAACGACACAAAAAAACGAAACTTCCCTAAAAATACGGTCAAAAGTGGTGCATGACTAAAAAAAAAAGTGTGTGGACATAATATGTGAGTGATTAGGTGAGGTTATAGACGCGTGTTTTGACCGAATAGCTAGACACGACTCAATACTGGACACAAAAATCGAGAAAAAAGACTGAAAGGACACTGTCCTGGGCACCGTGTCACGGTGCAGACTGGCGTGACACGGTACAGTCTACCGTCAGACGGTAGACTTTCCCGTGTCACGCACTGTTCACCGTGACACGGCAGAACCTGCCGTGACACGGTGCGCAGTTCCAGGTCAGTTTTTGTGATTTTTCAGATTTTAATCGATTTTAAGTCCGTACTAATTACTATGTGAGAATAAAAACCTCGGTCATGGGTTAAACAAAAAGAGTAAACACATGAGGGTTAGCACCAAGCAAACACATAGCATTTAGGCACGATGATGTAAAAAAAGTTCGCAACCTAAAGTCAAGACCTATGTTTAACTATTGGTCAAGATTTGGGTGTCAAAAGGGTACCATGGTTAAGAGTTTGGACGCGTTAGCAAAGGCAGCCTCCCTTGAGGGTGTATGCCAACGGGCGGCTCCGCGAGTTCGTGATGAAATCGAACTCAACTCCATGGTTTGGGTGGATTTAATGACTCGGATGAACCCTTATTGCCATGAGCGTTTTTGGGTTGATAGAGCTTAAATCCCCGGGGCTAAGACGCATGTAGAACACATACGTTTTTTCAGAAAAATCGAAGGAAGTCGACTGTGAGAAAAGAAAATAGGCCACCGGACTGATTTTAGGACTGCCGTGACACACACCAGGTGGTTCTGCCGTGACACGGCAGTCAGAAAATCTGACTGGTGCCCTGTTTGCTTTTGCGCGCAACCGAGTTATCCAATTTTTCCTACGGGACAGACCTGAATGCGACGTTAAAACGTCTATGCAGATGCAAAAATGCCAAATTAATCACAGGAATATTTTTTCAAGAATCTTTCAAGTCTCATCCACTCATCTTAATTAAATACCGATCACTCAAATCGATAAATAATTAAGAATCCTCCCAGTGGAGTCGCCAAATTGTAGGCGTCGTTCGAAGTGCGCCTACGTTAAAAGCATGTGTGAATATGCTTGGCACTCATAGGAAGTGGGAATTGACATTACGATTAGGGACAAATAAAGTAGGGAGCCGCCAACAAGTTTTTAAGGAACTTGTAAACCGTTCACGGATCATAAAAGGCAACCACGATAAGGGACAACGAAGGCAACAACGATTGACCCGTGAAGGTTACACCCCATTCATAATCCATGAGATTACTAACTCCATATGGTTCGGAACCACGAAAGGAGGATCGGGGATGATGGTACGAAGTGAGTCATGGAGTCACATTCGCCCGTATTTGGCCTCTACTCGATTCTTATATTGAAAAGCATTCCTGTGATCTCAAAGGCATACAAACAATAATTCAATTCGCTCCAAACTATTATTTAACTAAATTGGTTTAAAATTAATGCACACATAATTCTAAAAATTTGGTGATCACTTCAATTAATAATAAGATTTAAAAGGATCCTAAACCGGTTGTCCAAATTATCTTATTAGGCGTGATTTTCAATTACATATTCCCTTTAAACATGCAATATGTGATCATAATAAAAATAATAGAATCAACATTAATATTAAAACCAATTTAATCAATTCCAACAACATAAAATGTTAGAAAAATAATAAATAAAAAAGAGCATGATCCTTACTTTGAATCTGTTTGCTTGCAACTACAAAATAATAAACGAGTTAGTAACTTCAAGAAATAATAAAACAATAAACTAAATTAAATTAAAAAAAATAAGGTTGATTTTGGGGCCAAACCCTCAAACGATTCTACCTTTCACGCCTTGGCTTAAGGACAGAACCTCGAGTAAAATATGGACTCCTTTGAGTGCTTGAAGAAGGAATTTTGAAGTGAAAAGGGTAGGCTAGTGTTTAGGTTAATAGCATAGAAGAGAGAAAATAAGAATAATAAAATTCTGGTTGCCCCGTACATCAGAAATGAGGGGGTATTTATAGGGAAATGTGCTGAGGGAGCACACGGAACCCTAAAATGATAAAAACCCTAAAAAAAGTATCCCGTGACACGGTCAGACTGTACCGTGACACGGTAGACTGTACCGTCAGACGGTACACTTTCCCGTGACACGGTCAGTTTTGGAGTGACGCGGGAAATTTTCAGAAAACGGAATGAAAAACGCGTTAAGGGTTTACGCGGAAAGGACACGGAACATCCCGTGTCACGGACAGACCTCCCGTGTCACGGGAAGTCCCACCGTCAGACGGAAGGGTTCCCGTGACACGGTCAGTTCCAGTCCATTTTTCCGTCTAAATTCATTTTTAACCCTAATTTCTTTCGGCTTTTTAAGTGCCGATTGATAATTTCGGGCTTTTTCTGACTTTTATTATTCGGGCTAAAATAAGAAAATAATAATAAAAATAAATAAAATATTTGGGCCA